>NW_024038431.1:0-59711 GCF_016077235.1 Cyprinodon tularosa | reverse complement strand
CTATCTCCTCTTTCTTTCATCTTTTGTCCTGTTTTTTTCTTTTTCTTTTTCCTTCTTCTTCTTCTGTTTTTCTGCTCTATTTACATTGCAGTGTCCATATGAACTGTAAAACTCCCTGCATAATTATAATAAAGCAATTTATATACATGAAACAAGTGGAGCGGTATGGCAATTGCGATACCGCTACACTTGTGAAAGTAAAATCTGTTGGGCTCCTTTTGGCATCAAGACAATTATTCTTATTGCCACCTTGCCAGACAGGACACTGTAAAAAAAAAAAAAAAAAAAAAGAAACTGATGGATCTAGAAGAAAAACTTAGGCGGCTACAGAAAGAGCATTTCAAATCACTACATGATACAATCAAAACAAAAATAGCAGAAGTAAGAAATGAAATTAATGAAATAAATACACAAGAAATCCAAAAGAAACTGCTTTTTACAAAGCAGCAGTACTATGATACAGGGGGGAAAGCATTGAAGCTACTCTCCTACAGGTTAAGAAAACAGCAAGCAGAGAGGACAATACACAAAATTAGAAATCCATTGACAAATCAAGTAGAAACCGACCCGGAGAAAATAAAACAGTGTTTTGAGGAGTACTATGAGAAATTGTATTCCCAGCCGCAATTAAGTGCGATTAACCAAATTGATACTTTTCTTTCTTCACTAAATCTACCAAGTGTCACGGATGCTCAAAATGAAAGATTGATATCCAAAATTACTGAAGAGGAGGTTTTATCAGCTATAAAAAGACTAAAAACAGGTAAATCCCCCGGCGCAGACGGTTACAATTCAGAATGGTATAAAAGTATGCAGGAGGAACTGGTGCCGACATTACTGGGAGCATTTAACTGGGTAATGGAGAAAAAGGTGATTCCCTCTTCGTGGAGTGAGGCCATCATTTCTATAATTCCAAAGGAGAATAGAGATAAATTAGAGTGTAGTAATTATCGGCCAATCAGTGTTTTAAATATTGATTATAAATTGTTCACCTCCATTTTATCTAAAAGATTGGAACTAATACTGCCAGACCTCATTAACAAAGACCAGACAGGGTTTATTAGACAAAGGCAAACCCAAGACAATATTCGAAAAACCCTGCATATTATGAAGCATGTTAGTCAGCATAAATTGGAAACTTTGATCTTAAGCCTAGACGCTGAAAAAGCCTTTGACTCGGTACGGTGGGCCTTTTTATATAAAGTTTTATCAAAATTTGGCTTCCATTCAAACATAGTTGATACTTTTGCCGCACTGTACAGCAAGCCTACGGCCAAGATCAAAGTAAATGGGGATTTGACTAACAGTTTTACTCTACAGAGAGGGTCCCGACAGGGCTGTGGCGCCTCTCCACTCCTCTTTGCCTTATTTCTAGAACCCCTGGGTCAGTGGATACGACAAAGATCTGATATTAGTGGGGTTACAATGACAGCAGGGGAACAAAAACTGGCCCTATTCGCCGATGACGTGCTGATATTCTTAACACAACCAAATCAGACACTCCCTAGACTAATGACAGTACTTGAGGAATACGGATCACTCTCAGGATATAAAATTAATGTTAACAAAACCCAGATATTACGTTTAAATTTTAATCCATCCACTAGAATTAAGAACATGTACAAATGGAATTGGGACTCAGAGTACATTAAATATTTGGGAGTAGTTCTGACAAAGGATTTATCTAAATTGGTCGATGCTAACTACGGACCCATAACTTCGAAGGTAAAATCTGATTTACAGAGGTGGAACACTGTTCCCTTCTTAAACTTATACTCACGAGTGGAATCAATTAGAATGAATATTCTCCCTCGTATGCTTTACCTTTTTCAGTGTTTACCAATTAAAATACCTCAGAAATATTTTGACGATTGGGACAGGATGTTGGCAAAGTACATATGGCAACATAAAAGAGCCAGGGTTAAATACAAAACACTTCAATTGGCTAAGGAGAAGGGGGGATTGGGCCTTCCTTGTCTTAAGGAGTATTACTATGCTGCCCAGCTTAGACCCTTAATCTGTTTGAATTCGCCAACCTATTCCGCAGGATGGAAGGATATAGAAGTTGATATTATAAAAGATGTGCCTATCATGGCGCTATTGGCAGATACTAAATTACAGAAGACCACACTGTATACTTCTGACTTTATGTATGATTCTTTGCTAAATTCCTGGAATGAAATCATTAAAAGGTGTAAGCTGGGCAAACTGTCAAATATTTTGAGGTGGTGCGCTTACGACTCTGAGTTTGTGCCAAATAGATATGATGATCGGTTTAAGAGATGGCTATCTAAGGGGTTAACAACCTATTATTCCTTCATCCACAAGGGGGCATTCTCGAGTTTTGAGACCCTACAGACTAAATATGGTTTAGGTAAAGATGATTTCTACAGGTATTTGCAGGTTAGACATTATTTCCACCAAAATTTAAAAACAATATATGAAAACAAAGATTTAGGTTTCTTACAGATATTCTTAACTTTAACCAGGTCTCATTCTCAGAATAATATTATTTCTAGATTATATAAGGGCATTCAGCAATGTACACAGGTCAGCACAGAAGGTATAAAGAAGAGGTGGGAAAAGGAGGGAAATATGGTTATCCCACCCGACAGTTGGGCCAATATATGTCAGCTTCAGTGGACAATAACAGGGTCGAATACATGGCGAGAGTTCAGTTGGAAGAACATGATCAGGTACTTTCTTACGCCTATTCAGAAACGTCATCAAGGTGGTGGGGATGCATGCTGGAGACTATGTGGGGTCACTGGTGCCAACCACTTCCACATCTTTTGGGAATGTCACGTTTTAACTAATTATTGGACACAGATAGGAGAACATGTTAATAATGTATTTGGTACTAAAATTCCCCTTAAATGTGAAACACTGTATTTGGGTGATGTTCCTGTGACAAATTGGAATAACACTGATAAAAGATTACTTGGTATGTTACTTATTGCAAGTAAAAAGGCCATCACAAGAAGGTGGCTGAGAGTGGAGCCTCCAACTATTGAAGATTGGATCACTATAATACACAAAATATATGTCATGGAAAAGTTGTCTTTCTCCCTCAGGATGCAAAAGGATATGTTTTATAAAATCTGGACTAAATGGACTGAGTACATAAAACCCTTACGGTCAGATTTTGTATGAGCGATACGTTTCTGTACTTAAAACCTTGTCTTGTGAATAATGGCATGCTTCCCATATATGTATACGTTTGTGTTTATGTATGTTTGATACTGTGAAAACGTTTAAAAATAAAAATTATAAAAAAAAAATAAATGCTGCAGATGCTGTGATAGGCGGCTAATTATCCACGCAGAATCTCTGTGCATCAAGCTAATGAGCCCTTTAGACCTTTCTTTCCAATATCAGACGGCCTGTCAGGATCTCCTTGGCGGATTTTTCTGGGTACAGAAACGACAGAAGTGTCTGATCAACCTGGGATTAATTTCTGGCCACAACACAACAAGGTGTGAGTGCTACTGAGTTAATAAATTGATTTTATTTTGTTTTTTTTTAATTGTGAGAAATGTTCTATCAGCGTACCTCAAATATTTGTGGGCAGATTCAAAATGTAGTTAGAAGAAAATAGTATTTAACATAAAGAGTAAAGTTTGCAGAGGTAGCAGCCTCTACTGGTGACAGAAGTTAGATTGGGTTTTCCACTTTGAAACAAAAAGACTCTAAACAAAAGTTCAATTCTATTCAGTTTATTTCTATAGCTCCAGTTCACATCATGTCATCTCAGGTCACTATCTAAGGAAAACCAGCTGATTGCATCGACTCATTGACTCTTCAGCAATCCCTCACACTAAGCATGTTTGTAGCGACAGTGGAGAGGAAAAACTCCCTTTGAACAGGAAGAAACCTCCAGCAGAACCAGGCTCAGTGTGAGCGGCCATCTGCTGAGGCCCACTGGGGTTCAAGGAGACAGAAGCAGACATAGAAAAAGAAGCATAGATACAAAAGGCAACTGTCAACCAGCTCCACAGGCGGCCCCGTCCAGGAAACACACAGCCAGGCAGACGAGCTCCGAGCCAGCTCCCATGTCAGAGGATGAAGAGAGCACATCCAGTTAGTCACAGTCAGAGAAACAGGACTACACTGGAAAACAGGCCAAGCTCCAACATCTAGAAACAAAGGTGTTGATGGCAGCAGCACAGCTGATATTTCTCTCCAGGATAGGAGAGTTATGATCTCTCTTTTTCATTTTCATCAGAACTCTGGCTGTTTGCAGAGGTAGCAAAAACCCTTAAATATGTGTAACATCTTTTTAAAATATAATACAGACATGAATGTAGTTATTATGGATCCCATCATGTTTTAAACACATCCATTTAACTAAATAGTGTCTTTTTAAAACTATTTAACTAGTTTCCTCAGCTGATTAAATATGAATATATTTAGCAAAGAAAACCTATTTTATTTATTTGAAACTATAATCTACTACAGCTGAAGAAAAGCACATTTAATCAGGTCATTATTGTTCGTTTCTCATCATTCTGTCGTCACACAGCTTCTGTCTTATTCAGTTTCCTTTTTATTGACTCCTTTATGTTTTATGAGGAACACGAACACATATGTCCAAACTTAGTGGACATTATTTCTTAGTTTACTCCTTCCAGTATTTATTCCTGTGTTTCGCTCAGCCAGGACCTTTTGTGAACTAGTAAATTGCCAGTAGTCATCGGGTCCTCGGTCTATAGCTGGATTTCCTCGTCCACTTCTGTTTTATCTGCCTGACGGACCTAAATAAAATCTATTAAACAGACCATGTGTCTCCCAGTTATCATTCAGCATTTCAGTCCAGAATAACCATGCAGGAATAGATTTCCATGTGATTATCCGCCTCATGTAAGTCATCTTAAAGGAAAACCAAGGTTTGTCTCCAAGACTCAACCTCGGGTTGTGACTAAATAGTGGATTTAAAATCAACTTTCTAGTCTATATGATAACAGTAAAGCACAAAACTCCATAAACTTTTCACCAGAACTTCATATTTATATGAAGACAATCAGAGTTAGCAGAACTTTACAGCATTTAATGTCATTTCTAATGACTTTCAAAGAGGCAGCATTCATGACAATTAACCACAAACTAGATCTAAGTTTGTTTTTATTGCTCTTTTTGAAAGAGACCAACACATTGAGACAGTAATACGGATTTCTAAGGAAAATACGGAATTATTCTATATAAAATCCACTAATGCTACAGCTGATTATCTTTATGCTCTGATACCATATTTATTTTCACTAATTAATTTATGGTAGATATTCAGTTTTCACTTTTTCTAATAATAAAGATTGCATTTTTCTGAACTTCACTCAGAATTGTGGACTTGGTTTTTCTACTTTCCATTCTGACATTTAGGTTTTGGTTGGATGTATCCAAAAATGTGTCAATTATTTGCCCGATATTAAGGACGCTGTGTTTGATTCTGCAGTTTTGAACCATGAGCTACGACAGTGGTGCTCAAGTCCAGTCCTCAACATCTACTATCCTGCAACATTCAGGTCCCGTCTACTCTGGCATTTTTGGCCACTTGAACATTTCAGCGAGACATTAGAGACATATATGGAATTTGACAGCCAACAATGAGCAGAGATCTACCTTCGGTGTTAAATGTAATATTTGCCTATAAAACCAGCTTACATCGCATTCCAAGGAGCAAAAATCAAGCCGGGCTTCAGGTAGTTTTGTCTGCTGTTTAACCTCCACATGTTAACAATTTAATCCAAATGAGATCCAAGGGCATAAAGACTGTTTTTGCAAACATTTCTGAAAGAATGGGTCGATCTCAGAAGCTCAATGAATTCCAGCGTGGAACTGGGATTGGACCACACACCTAAACAAAAAATCCAGTTGGGACATTTTCTCGCTCCTAAATATCCTACAGTTGGCTGCAATATCAGCTAATTGAAAATGTTTGGTAATAACAGCAGCTCAGCCAGGAAGTAGTCAGCCTCATAAACTGATGAGTGGGGTCAGCAATGCTAAAAAATCCTCTGGTAAAAGTGGAAGTACTGATTAAACTTCTTTACTCAAGTAAAAGTAACAAAGTACAGGCTTGTAAATTTACTGAAAGTATAAAAGTAAAAGTAGAAACCACTTTTTTCATGCCGTTGCCTACATTTTAAATGGATGTCTGCCAATAGGACTAGATCGCCGTTGTGTTCATTTTCAATCATCTCGTCGTCCATGCTACTATGCTAACGCCACCGCCACCAAGCTGCAATGATTTGCCGCCAATGAATACCGCCGAATCTGTCGATTCATCTTGTAGTGGTGCGTCAAATGCAACGTAGATTCCCATCCAATTAGATTGAATTTGGTATTGATGACGTGAAAAATAATGACGGTAACTCCATTGAAATGATTCGAAACTAAAGTAACGAGCCAATTTTTTTAAATGTAAGGATTAGAAAGTACAGATATTTGTGTGAAAATGTAAGGAGTAGAAGTAAAAAGTCGCCATAAAAATAAGTAGTAAAGTTAAAATATCAGGAAAATCTACTTGAGTACAGTAACGAAGTATTTGTACTTCCTTACTTCCCATCTCTGGGAGTGAATACTTTTCACATAATGTGTGTGGAAACATTCTTCCTAGAATTATGTGAGAAATATTAACATCGTTATAATTTACTAAAAATCGCTGTAATCAATATAAATCAGACGACTGCAGCTGCCAGTTTGCATCTTTTAGATCTAATCCTTTTAGAATAAAACTGGTACAGGCTCATTTTTTAAGCTAGATCTGAGTCGCATGCATCATTTAAAAAGTTGTTGGTTTGCTATAATTCAGGTTTAAAGGGACTAAACAGAAGTGCTCACATTTTAGTCCTTAAAAAATCAGCTCCTATTGTTCCATGCAGCAATTTTTCACTCTTAAGATGGATCTATTTTCATAAGACCTTCGTTCAGAATGATATAATTTAAAATGAGGGTTTTTCAGACCAAAGGGGCTGATGAACAGCTTAGTGTGATTGGATCACTGATAAATCTACTCTGCAGCTCTATTCTATGCTATTCTGATCCATTCACTCAAAGGAAACTCAGTTATTGTTCTAAGGAAGCTCATTTTGATTGAAATAAAGTCGGTGTCATGACTGGTTGTAAACCTTGTATCATGGTCCTATCAATACCGAATGCTCTGTATACCATGCATCCATCAATAACTCATTTGATTTATGCTCAGGGAGCAAAAAAGAGGGAAAACAATTAGATTTGCAGGAAAAGAGTGAAGAAGCAGCTGGAAAGCAGACAGTGAAGCAGAGGAACAATGCAGAGCATCCAGCAAAACAGAGAATGGCAATATAGACATAGGTGAACCAGATCTACTGATTACTGAAAGCTCTGACTGAGGGAGGAATGTTTCAACAGGCCTAAACTCACAAAGGAGCACTTTTTCTCACAGGCTGCTCCAGCTCCGCTGTCGAAGGGACAGATACAGGAAATCTTTCCTACCATATGCCATCACATTGTACAATAAAAAATAAACTCTTGTTTCAGCATACAGTAACCAGCACTGTACTATACTGCACTCCATGTTTTTAATACTATTTATAATCTGTTCACTGCACCTTAGGACTGTTCACTGCACCCTTATAATGTAAATACGTGTGGATGTTATGTTATTTTTACTTTTCTTATCTCATTGTGTTGTGACTGTCACTATGTGTAAAGCTGCTGCTACACTGCAATTTCCCAGCTTGGGATAAATAAAGTACATCTATCTATCTATCTATCT
Organism: Cyprinodon tularosa; assembly: GCF_016077235.1. NCBI lineage: Eukaryota > Metazoa > Chordata > Actinopteri > Cyprinodontiformes > Cyprinodontidae > Cyprinodon > Cyprinodon tularosa. The sequence goes on along the minus strand of NW_024038431.1, from coordinate 51,958 downwards.
ATCTATCTATCTATCTATCTATCTATCTATCTATCTATCTATCTATCTATCTATCTATCTATCTATCTATCTATCTATCTATCTATCTATCTATCTATCTATCTATCTATCTATCTATCTATCTATCTATCTATCTATCTATCTATCTATCTATCTATCTATCTATCTATCTATCTATCTTTGCAAAAATGGAGGAATGATCTCCAACTAAAGCAAAGACTAAACCAAATAGAGAAGCTGCACCAAGACAAAGCAACCTGTTATCTTCAATAACATAGAAAACACTTCTGGATCACTGTTTCTATATGGAAGAGGATTAGGGCCACTGAAAAAAAAAAAAAGTTAATTTTTTTGTTTTTTTTTTCAGTATAGTATGGGAAAAAAGACTGAATTCTGACTTTTTTTATTGTCAGAATTCAGTCAGAATTCTGAGATTAAAGTCAGAATTCTGACTTTTTTCCCATGTTAAACTGAAATAAAATTTAAAATCAGTTTACTTTTTTTTTTTCAGTGGCCCTAATCCCTAATCCTCTTCCGTAGTTTCTATGTTTTTATGCATGTATGTCTACATTTTGCATCAGCTTAGCAGAGCACCTTCCTCCACGTCTGCTGATGATCATCAAGGAATAAAATAAAGCTTTGTGGGTTTTTTTTTATTATTTAGACCTGTAAAATCTATCAAATAATCCGTAATATTTCATGCTTCTGCTCAGTCAGCTGCTTTGTGGACCATCAGATATTGGCTAATCAGTCACCTTCATTAGGTTCTATGACTTTTATTTATAGGGTGCTGAACAGCAGTGTTGTGGTCAAGACCACCTAACCCGAGACCGAGTCAAGACCAAGACTTTTAGGGTCCGAGACCGAGACAAGACCAAGACCAGCGCCAGTGTGTGACAATAAAATGTGAAACATGATCAAAATCACTAAAATTTATATAAAAGACCCACATTCACATAAAAACACCTAGATATTTAACACACTTCTGTGTAGTAATCACAGAATTTCAAACAATTAATCAAAGTCGATCAAAATAGTATTTTCTCTGCCTTTCATGAACAGTTTATACATTTATGTTGTTTTTAATATGCTATTTCAAAACAATGTGTAAAACTGAAAAAAAGCCAATCATTTCATTTACAGATTAAAGCTATATTATATAACTTTTCTTAAATAAATCCATATCTGTCAACAAGTTATGAAAATATGTTATGAGACAGATAATTTGTTGTAAGAAACAAATTTATCTCCTTCACTTCCTCCCTGAGCTACTGACATCTGCACAAATACAAACCCCACTGAAATACAAAAGCCTGACTGACTTCTGTCAGTTCTGAGACCCTGTTGCTGATCAGATGGTTTGTTTTTGACCAAGTGGTTTATTTCTCTAGTTAGCACTGGGAACATGGAGAAAAGTCAGAAGTGCTCAATATTTTCCCAGCTTGTCGGTCTCATAACTTACTGTCACAACATAATGACCTAAACATGTACGTAGCTTACCTTTCTTTGTGCTTTCTGTCAAGGTGTCGATAAAAGTTGGACGTAGTCCCTACCTCTGATAGTGAAGCACTGCAGAACTTACATTAGGCTGCATGCTTTTTTCTCAATGTTGCTTTACAAATATATTCTTTGTGATTTAATTAGTCGAATTTTATAACCGATGATTTGGCCGACATCTTATCCCGTTCTCCGACAACCACTTGTGACTATCAATCGAAGTGCTGCAGCCCGCGCGCAGGTGAAAGGGGGTGGGCGGGACAGGGGTAAGAAAAAAAAAAAAAAACATGCATTCACCAATGAGACAGGTTATTGGTTGGATTCAAATCCAAGCATCCAATAAAAAGAAGGATCTTAAAGAAACTGATAATATTCCGATGATTAGCGTTATTTCCACAGTTGTGGTCTTGACCGGTCTTGAAATAAAATGCAGAGTCATCAGCGCCCGAGACCGAGACGAGACCGAGACCAAATGGGGTCAAGTCCGAGACCAGACCAAGGCCATCAAAAATGGTCTCGAGACCAAAACCGATCTCCAGTACTACAACACTGCTCAACAGAAACCTGAACCCCACTTTAGGGTTTTAATGAAATATAAACACGTTAACTTTTGCTAAGATTTTTGTTTTGGCTGCTAAAAAAGAGGAAGCACAGCCTCTAATGTGACGGTCGCCGTTCCAATATCTGGTTGTCATGAAATGCTAATTCTCCGTCTGCATGATATAATCCAGCTGTAATCTTTCCCCTTAAACCCTGTGGCTGTTGCCGTGGATACTTTGTCTGCTCTTCAGGGCTTTCCCTTTGCATTGAGGTGAAGGTGATTTTAGGTGATGATAGATTAGCTAGATTTAGGCTCCAGTCTGTTCAGCTGGAAGTGAGTAATCATGAGGAGTGTATAATCCAGGCGGCGGCCCTGGAGGCGGTCAGATTAACTTTGGGAGGATCTCAGAATCCTGCAAAGGAAAAACAAAAGCAGGGGAATCTTTGAAGGGATTAAAAACAGGGAGACGCTTTCCTCCCTGCTTCCTCTGAGAGCACCGAGCTTTATGCACCTGTTAATATGTTGATAAAAAAGCTAATCTTTGACAAGTAATTACACCCCCCCATCGCTTCCTCACAGACTCTTCATCTCTTTTAGATTAAAAGCTCTTGTGAGGATCGAACTGGAATGTATTCTAATTCTATTAACCTAAATCACAGCAGAGGACGGAAAAAAGCTGTTTTCATGCTTAGAGATAAAATGAACGAGATAAATAATTACGTCACTAAATGCCAGGTTTTATCCGCTGTGCCAAAATAAGCCCATTTCAGTCTGATTAAGATGCATTTCAGGACCTGCGAGTTGAATTTCCAAGGACTGTTGAAGGGAAAACAGGCAGAGATGATGGAAAGTTCCTGCTGTGCTGTGGAGGGTCTGTTCTGTTGGGCCCCCAGCTGTCTGTTGTCTCTGATCTAAGGCCCCCAGCTGGGCTGACCACCGCGCCGCTGTTATCAAAGCTCACTGATGCTCAGCGCAGCCAGACCAGAGAGAGGCTGGGTGTTCTTTGGTGTCCCTCTGTCATCATTCACATTAGATGCTAATTATTTCCCTTCATCGGAGCTGTGCGACGGCCCAGACTCTGGAAGCTGCTTCAGGGACAGAAAGAACAGTCATTAAAATGGACCATGTCTCCATGAGAGGTTTGATCTGCAGAGAAATGCCACATATGAAAGAGCAGCCATTAAAAATCCAAAGGATTGCAGTTTGCGTTTGGATATGATGCTCAGTGAAGGGATTTCCTTCTGGACGCTGCTTTGTCTTCAGGGTTCAAAGGCGGTCCTGAATTGGAATAGTGATGCTAGTCAGATCTAACCCTTCCTCTGTGGATTCCTTCCTCAATGCTGCATTCAGGGCCTCTGATGGTGTGCCCTTCCTGCTGCCTGATAGGATTTCTTGTTGTCAGCTCCTTCCCAGGCTGCTGATCCCATCCAAGGCTTTAAATCCAGCCTGATGCTTCCTTCTTCTGCATATCTCTCTATTCTGCTATCTGATCCGATCGTCCCAGATTGTTAGTAAACTTTTCTCAAATTTTATCGATTTTAGTGACTTTTATAGCTGTTCATAATTATTTGCCCTTTTTTTAAACTTATTTTATATTTTAAGAGTAACTTACATTTTATTGCAGCCTTTTTTTGACATTTCTCAGATTTTTTACATGCATTTATTTTTTATATATGTAATCAAATAACTGTTTTTATGAATCCTCATAAATACCTTACTGACTGATGAAATGATGTTTGGCTGGTTGCTATGGCGATGTACCCATCTCCACCACCTGCTGGTCTGAGGCCCTGTTGGTTCCTGGCTCTATAGTAAAGGCTGTTATTGTGAATGTGCCTGCTTCCTTCATCAGGTCGGGTCTCGGTGCCCCCATCTCACCCCCCACCATGGTTAACGTCTGACCCGCTAACTTAAACACAGACTCAGAGTTGATCTATTCCACTGTTTCTCTCCCAGGTGAAAAGTACAGTTTCTATCAACTTTTGCAAAGTTTTCCCTTCAGCCTTACGAGACGAATAAGCTCCTGATTAAAGATCATAATATTGATTTTAAATGATCAGTAATGCAAAAAGATTAGCAAGAAGGATAAAGGAAATGTATCTCAGCTCCCCTGCTGAACCTTTCAGGGCTCAATGAGGTAAAAGTTGGTTAAAAAAGGTTAAATGGTCCAAACCAAAGGAGCTGGGTTGGACCTCCATGTCTAAAGCTCCCATCAGTAAATTCTGCAGGAATAAAGATGCGTTGAAGTCAGAGTCCTAATAGCTGCTCCCCTGTGCAGCAATCCCCACAGCTAGTTAAAGGGACACTATGCAACATTTTTCAGTTAATGAATGTGTTCCATAACGTTATGGATGACTAAATGAGTCATTTCAGGTTGAACAAAGGTATTCTCGGCCGCCCTGGTGGTCTGTGGGGGAAATACTGCACTTGCAATTGCAGGAGCACCGACCCGCACCCACAGGCTCAGAAGTCTCGTGAGAGTCAGTCTTGCTTTACGGCGAGAACTGCTACACGCCCTCAGTTAAAAGCATGCTCGTTGCTAGCACAGTGGCAATCTTTGTGCAGTTATGCTACGTTCACGCAGCAAAAGCAGCAAAATCGTGTCTGCTGCTTCCTTTTTGCTGCTTGTACCAGTTAGTTCTGACGAAGCAGCTTTGCTGCTCTGGCTGCAAAAGTGTGTCTGAGGCGCGTTGGGCGGAGCTTCACTATCCTTTCTCTGCCTTGCAGCTATATTTGCTGTGATCAGTGGGAATAAAGTAGTTTTAATATGTTTTTAAGTGAGAAAATACACCTGAAAACGTAATCAGTGCAGTCAGTTCATCCAGATTATTATCCTGCCTTCAATATTTTTTCTGTCGGAGCCGCTCAGACCCCCACATACCAGGGATGCGCCGACAGTATGGATCCCTTCATCAGCAGCGGTTCACCGCGGCAGCTGGTAGGTGTTTTTCATCTAAATAATCCAAACTGCTTATTCTGCCGGCAGATTTCTGCATTTTAAGTTAATTTAGGCGTCAATAAACTGTTTAAGAGGAGTGATCATCAGCGCTGTGTCTCTCTCCCTGCGTTAAACGCACCCGACGCGCTGCTGCAGCCGCTCAGACGGGCTGCGCCTGCAGCTCAAAACGCGCCGCGGGACCTTTTGCTGCGCCTTGACGCGCGTCAACCATTGACTTTGCATGTAAACTCGCTGCTTCTGTCGCGCCAGCTACATCCAGTGTGAACGCAGCGTTAGTCATTCGCTGCTAAGCTCAAAACAACCGCGCCTGGCTTGACGGAGAAACCAGGAGAACAGCTGAGCATATTTATGACAGTGCACTTTTACTTTCGCCCTCTGGAGGGAGCCTCACTGGAAAATCAACACCGGTTGCATAGTGTACCTTTAAGGTGGTCATGGTTTGTTTAGTTACTGCCTGGTTAATGGTAGGAAGCAAGAAAGTCTCAGTCACCAGTATTTTGTATTTTTGTTGCTTCTCTGTTCACATATTGGGTTACAAATGTCCTTCAGTGAATTGTATCGCCATGGTAACCATGTTTGTATCTCCTTGTAGATTCTCAGAAGATAATGCATTAACAGCAGCATTGCATGCAGCTGTAAATATGAACACATTAACATTATTTAAATGTTCAGGGCTCTTTCAGTTGTTGTTGATCTTGGATTCTGACCAATAAGATACTATCTCAGGTTATCAAGTGATAGACCACCATAACGAGGGGGAGAGCGAATGTAAACATTTATCATGTTCTTTGTTGCATTTTTGTTTTTTCATGTTTTTCATTTATCATGCTGCTGTAATAGAAAGCTGCCTGTTAAATCATGCTTTGCTTTTTGTTCTCCTGTCTGTTAGTTTGTTTTTCTACAGTAGTTTAGAAAAAACATTATTTTTGTTCAGTCGGTTAATCGGCACCTCTTCCAGATTTCCAGTTAGGAATATTTGGTGAATCACTCCTTTGCAATATTTCAATAAATATCCAATGAGTTGAATTTAATAAATCCTGCGTTTCTAAATAGAACTTTAGTGATTGGTTAGGAGTGGCAGCTGCTGTTTTGCAGAGCCAGGCGGTGCATCTGGTTCCTAGGCATTCAGTGGGAACCCATCAACTGACTCTACTTATCCTTTGATGGTATTTATAAAAAAGAAAAAAAAAAAAACTCTTCCTCCCCCATCGCGGGTGTTCTCCCCCCTTTTTTTCTCCCAGCTGGGGTCCTCTACCAGAGCCCTGGGAGCTTGAAGGTTCTGCCAGTATCTTTGCTGTTCCTAGAACTACGCTCTTCTGGACCGAGATGTCTGATGTATTTCCAGGGATCTGCTGTAACTCCTCCAGTCTGGGGGCCCCTGCCCCGAGGGCCCCAATGACCCACTGATGCCTTGACCTTCCAGGTTTTCTCCAGCTCTTCTCTGAGCTCCTGGTGTTTCTCTAGTTTCTCATGTTCCTTTTTCCTGATGTTGCAGTTACTTGGTATTGCCATGGCAACCACAACAGCTTTCCTCTGCTTTTTATCCACCAGCACAATGTCCGGTTGGTTTGCTGTTACCATACGGTCCATCTGTATCTAGAAGTCCCACAGGATCTTGGCTCGATCGTTCTCTACCATCTTTCACCTTGGGGTTTCCAGCTGTTACTCTGCACAGATGTTCCTGTTCACTATTCCAGCCTCTTTGTTACGGCGCTCCATGTTAGCTTACCCTGCCAGCATCTTACACCCTGCAGTTATATGCTGGATTGTCTCAGGCAATGTTCTACTATCAGTTAGGGGCCCCCGACCTCTTAGGCGCCCCGTCACTGACACCTGGTGGCCCCCTACGCTATTGTGAACAAGGACGTCTCTTTCCAGAAGTAATGGTGTGAAAAATTCCTCTAAAACCCACCTGATGCCAATCTGTCAGACCGCACCGTATTTATACGGCAGATTTCACCATGATGGTGAGCCGTTTAAACACGACACCATTAGCAAAGCAGAAACTTTTAATTACTCTGTTAATAACTGTGTTTAGTTCATTAGACGGTTGGTAAAAAATACACTCATATAATATGTTTCAAACCGAAATAAAGATCTTAAAAGAACGATGTATTTAAATATTTTATTTTTTATACTACGACTTGGAATTATGGGTAATCCAGAGCGTAGATTAAAACCATAACGTTACGTACGATGTGTTAGCGACGATGGAAACCAAAGAGGAACTTAAGCAGATTCCAGGAAAGAAGAAGGAAAGAAGAGCCGCTGGAAGAACGGAAAAAACTTCCCAAAATAGGAGGACGCTGCTGCTGCAGTGAGTAAAGATGGCGACCAGGAGATGAATGGAGAGAGCGTGGGGGGGGGCTGAAAGTAGCCCCATTAGACTGATTTTACAGCAGAATATACTAAAATATATCCATGTGTAGTGAAGGTGAAGAATGATGAAGTGTGCATGTATGGGGCTCGTTTCATGGGATGTTGTTCTTCATATGGGGCCCACCCAGATAATGTTGTATAAAGTTAAAATAGTTTGTTCAACTTATATCTTTCTTTTTAAGCAAGCAGTATATTTGTTGAAGGTCCTGAGCTGAGAACAGGTCATAACCAGCTTATCCAACAAGGCAAGGCAGAGCCTATTTATATCATCCATTCACCAACAGACTCATTTATATTGCAAAGCTCACTATGTGAAAGAAACGTAGATAATTATTGTATTTTGTCTGTTCTCGCCTTTTCACGTCATTCAACATCTCAGCTTAGAGAATGACAAACAGTCTGATTTCAGTATAGCAGTAACATTTATTCCACCCAAGGAAAAGCTCTACCTATGAAGCTACAATTGTCCCATTTAGCAGTTTCTACAAACCCAAGGTGAGTCCTTCCTGCATGTGTGGCAGGTATACTTTGTGCAGTGAACACAACGCTCAGTGCTGTGGTTCCTGTTGCAGAGATTGAACACCTGGTCTGCTTAGAATAACAATGAAAACATCTAAAAAAAAAAATTTAGAGTTTAGCACATTTCCCCAAAGTAAGAGTTGTAGTTTGATCCAGATGAGATTATCTGTTTATCCTACAGGTTTGGAAGGACTACAATGACCTATATATGGGAGAATTATCCTGCCATAATGCAAGAGCACATCATTTCAATTTGAGAAAAGAATTTCATCTTCTTGCACTCCAAACTTATAATGCTCACACTCCAAACATGCGCTCTCTCTTAAATATTTTCTCTTCTCTCTCAAATCTTTGTTTCTTCTCTCAGATTTAATGCTTCTTGCACAGATATTTTCTCCTCTCGCTTGCCTCCTTCTCTTGGCGCACAAACCGCGCTCTGCACGAGTCTCAGATACGCTCGCAAACCCGTAGGCTCTGCTTGCGGATTTTTTTTGCTCTCTCTCAGATTGGATCGGATCGTCGCCTAGCAACCTTTCCAGCAATAGAACGACAGCCTCGGAAAGGGTGCGCTTGTCTAACTCTAATGAGTGTGCCTGTGATAAACCTTACCGACAATAAAATGGCTTTTTAATTTAAAAGCTATCCATTTTCAGACGTGACGTGATGTTAACAGAAAACTACCGCCTCAGAGTTGCTCGTCAGAAAAAAATAAAAAAAGTTTGCTAGTCAGGGCAGATGCTAACTCTGCCTCCAGCAGAAATTAAGTGACTTTTCATTGGTGATTCTTGAATCGCCCTTTATTATTTCCTTTTTTTATTTCCCTGATTGTTGTTTTTCAGCTTCTTATTTTAATAGCTTTTAAATTAAAAAGCCAATTTATTGTCGGTAAGGTTTATCACAGGCACACTCATTAGAGTTAGACAAGCGCACCCTTTCTGAGGCTGTCGTTCTATTGGTTGGAAAGGTTGCTAGGCGACGATCCGATCCAATCAGAGAGAGCAAAAAAAAAATCAGCAAGCAGAGCCTACGGGTTTGCGAGCGTAACTGAGACTCGAGCAGAGCGCGGTTTGTGCGCGAAGAGAAGGAGGCAAGTGAGAGGAAAAAATTTGAGAGAGAAGAGAAAATATTTGAGAGAGAGCGCATGTTTGGAGTGCAAGAAGATGAAATTCTTTTCTCAAATTGAAATTATATGCTCTTGCATTGTGGCAGGATAATTCTCCCATATGTGACATGAGAAATGTTGCTCCCTCCAAGAGCAACATTTGTTGTTTTTTTTTCTGTGACTACACAGTGAACAGGGAGAGTTTGAATCATAGAATACAGTCATGTTATACAAGAATATCAGGCAATAAGGTTAAAAATAAGGAATTCTGGTTTTCTATGATGGGTTTTTGCAGCGCTGCTCAATGGAGCAGTGGGTAGCACTGCTGCCTTGCAGCAAGAAGGTTCAAAACTAATATGGGTGAGTAGGACATGATGTAATAACTTTAAATCAAGGCCACAAGGTGTAAAAGAAAAACGGTGTTCCCCTTTAAGCCACATGGTAAAAAATGCATTAGAAAATATCACCTACTGCACCTTTAAGCCTGTTTGTGGTTGCCACGACCTGGATAACTGAAAATTGACAGGCGTATATACCTGGTTATATAACTACCAATGATGAAGTGAGACTTTTATTTAAAAATGGTTGGTGGCTGTTGCTCTTAGTGATATCCTAAGACCCACCAGTCATATAGAACCCATTTCTGAACTTAAATCACACTCTACACCAATAATCGTGTAAATTCCTATAATTGTTAGGAAAAGTATATTCCTGCGTTGCCATGGTTGCTCTGAACTAAGGCCACGCCCACAAAAAAAAAAGAGTAAAGTAAAGATGAAAGATTCCAAAGGGGCGTGGTCTTAGATTCCATAGGGGTGGTCTTAGATTACATTGTGATGTCATTGGTATTCCAGAACACTGGACACATGTTCAGTTGCTTCTAGCCCAGTCAAGAGGTAACATCTACTTGGAGAGAAACAATTTCTCAGTGACGTTAGTTTACAATTATTTCAGATAACAAGTTAGCATGGCATTTATTGTTGGTTTTGCTGTTGGGGCCCTTGTTACTAAGGGAATGAAAAAGCTATTTTCCTACTCCTGTGAAGAAAATGCAATGCCTGACCATAGTTCCCAGGATGAGGGGATCAACTTTCAATGCACAGGTAATGTTTTGACCTTGGGGAATGTTGAACCCAGCAGGAAAAGTGATGAAAGTAACTTTAAAAAGACAAAAAATATGACTAATGGATCACTTCACAATAAAATCAGGAAAAAGATGGAACTTGACGCATATTTAGAAAAAATACTACACGGAGATGATTACTCCAGAGAAGAGGATGGTAAAGTAAATAAATTGATTTACCCAGATTTCACCCTGAATGAAGGTAGAGTAGAGCAAGGTACTTCTGAAGGCCCGCAAAAGGAAATCAAGATAAATAAAGAATTGGACAAATGTTTAGGTCAAATACTAAATCAGGTAGATACTTTCTTCAAAGAGGGTGAAACAAATCAATGTGTCTACCCAGATTTCACCCTAAATGAAGGTACAGCAGAGCAATGTTCTTCTGGAGACCCTCAACAGGAACTCAAGATAATGGAAGAATTTGACAAATGTTTTGGTCAAATACTAAACCAGGTAGAAACTTTCATCAAAGAGGTTGAAACAAATCAATGTGTCTTCCCAGATTTGGACACAAATAGAGTTACAATGGAGGACCGAACCGAAAGACAACGAACCTTTAAAGGTGCTCAAAATAATAATATGATGGAGGGATTTGTCTTCTGTTTAGATAACATACTAAACAGCTTGGTTAATTCCTCTGAAGAAGATGGGAAAACAAACTCTTTGGTCGACGCAGAATTTCCCCTGAATGGAGTTGCAATGGAAGGCCAGACTGCAAGTCAACGAATATATGAAGGTTCTGAAAATGAAATGACAGCGGGAGAACTTGACTTCTGTTTAGATGAAATAGCAGAAGGTAAATATAATTTCCCCAGAGAAGAAGATGTTAAAACAAATGATTTGTTCTCTCTGGATTTTGCCATAAATCAAGTGACTGATGACAAAACTGCAAGTCAGGGAACCGATGAAGACCCTCAAGACACCTGGTTAGAAGAAAATTTTGACACCCTGTTAAATTAAATTACGGACAGTGAAGATGATATCTCCAAAGCAGAAGACATTAAAATAAATGAAATGGTCTGTCCAGATATTGCCCTAAATCAAGTCACAATTGAGGACGAAACTAAAAGTCAGGGAACTGATGAAGACCCTCAAGATGAAAGCATGACAGATGAAGATTTTAACACCGTGTTAAATGAAATTACGGACAGTGAAGATGATATCTCCAAAACAGAAGACATTCAAATAAATGAAATGGTCTGTCCAGATATTAACCTAAATCAAGTCACAAATGAGGACAAAACTAAAAGTCAGGGAACTGATGAAGACTCTCAAGATGACAGCATATCAGATGAAGATTTTGACACCTGGTTAGAAGAAAATCTTGACACCGTGTTAAATGAAATTACGGACAGTGAAGATGATATCTCCAAAGCAGAAGACATTCAAATAAATGAAATGGTCTGTCCAGATATTGCCCTAAATCAAGTGACTGATGACAAAACGGCAAATCAGGAAACCGATGAAGACCCTCAAGATGAAAGCATGACAGATGAAGATTTTAACACCTCGTTAAATGAAATTACGGACAGTGAAGATGATATCTCCAAAGCAGAAGACGAATTTAGCGTTGGAGTCAAAGCTACTCCTGAGCAACAAAACCTACAACCCCGAAAGCTCAGCTAATTTGCCTCTGATTACAACAAGATATTGAGAGATAAAAAATGAGAAAAATAAATATAAAAAAATTACAATAAAAAAAACATAAAACAAATAAAACAAACAAAAAAAACAAAAAAAAACAAACAAAAAATAAAACAAAAAAACACAAAAAAACAAAACACACAAAAAATTAAACACACAAACAAAACAAAAAAATCACACAAACACACACACCCACACACACACACACACACACACACCCCTCCTTGAACCGCCACCTTAACGTGGTGGTGGGGTTTCAGTGCCCGGATGACCCCAGAGGCTATGTTACTGGGGGCTTTAAAGCCCCTGATAGGGTCTCCCAAGGTAAACAGGCTCTGGGTAACGGGTCAGACAAAGAGCGGTTCAAAAGCCTTCATGAAGATTAGAATTTGAGAGAAAAAACATGAAATATTGATTACAGGATAAAAAAGCTTAAAGAAATGCTGCTACTGAGCCAGCTTGTTCAATGCAGTAATCTGTTGCCATCCTTTTACTCGGGGCAATAGCTTCTTTGCTCTCTGAAATGGATAAGTGATGGTATACAGGAAATCACCTCAGAATGTACTCTGGGTTGCTACTAACCCTGCTTTGTGAAATGGGGCCCATCCAATTATTACGCAAGTTGTAGTTGTGAGTAGGGCTGACACTAATGGTAATTTTGCCAATTAATTCATCTGTCATTTTTTTCCCCTATTGATGGATAAATAATCGGATAGCCAAAGGTTCATTTAAAATTTTCTTTTGTAAATTAAACCAGGTGGAACTAAAACTTTTCCACTTGAGGAATTCTGGATCGAGCATATTTACAGATACAGTCAGGTACATAAATATTGGGACATCAACACAATTCTAATCTTTTTGGCTCTATACACCACCACAGTGGATTTGAAATGAAAACAAACAAGATGTGCTTTATCTGCAGACTTTCAGCTCTAATTTGAGGGTATTTACATCCAAATCAGATGAACGGTGTAGGAATTACAACAGTGTGTACAGGCAAAAGCCAGTAAATTAGAATATTTTGAAAAACTTGATTTATTTCAGTAATTGCATTCAAAAGGTGTAACTTGTACGTTATATGTATTCATTGCACACAGACGGATGCATTCAAATGTTTATTTCATTTAATTTTGATGATTTGAAGTGGCAACAAATGAAAATCCAAAATTCCGTGTGTCACAAAATTAGAATATTGTGTAAGGGTTAAATTTTGAAGACACCTGGTGCCACAAACTAATCAGCTGATTAACTCAAAACACCTGCAAAGGGCTTTAAATGTTCTCTCAGTCCAGTTCTGAAGCCTACACAAACATGGGGACGACTTCAGATTTGACAGCTGTCCAAAAGGCGACCATCGACACATTCCACAAGGAGGGAAAGACACAAAAGGTTATTGCTGAAGAGGCTGGCTGTTCTCAGAGCCCTGTGTCCAAACACATTAATAGAGAGGCAAAAGGAAGGAAAAACTGTGGTCAGAAAAAGTGTACAAGCGATAGGGATCACCGCGCCCTAGTCAAGATTGTGAAAAAAAACCCATTCAAAAATGTGGGGGAGATTCACAAGGAGTGGACAGCTGCTGGAGTGAGTGCTTCAAGATCCACCAGCAAGAGACGCTTGAAAGACATGGGTTTCTGCTGCCGCATACCTCGTGTCAAGCCACTATTGACCAAGAAACAGCGCGAAAAGCGTCTCACCTGGGCTAAGGAAAAAAAAGAGCAGGACTGCTGCTGAGTGGTCATAAGTCATGTTTTCTGACGACAGCAAATTTTGCATTTCCTTTGGAAATCGAGGTCCCAGAGTCTGGAGGAAGACAGGAGAGGCACAGGATCCACGTTGCCTGAAGTCTAGTGTAAAGTTTCCACCATCAGTGATGGTTTGGGGTGCAATGTCATCTGCTGGTGTCGGTCCACTCTGTTTCCTGAGATCCAGGGTCAACGCAGCCATCTACCAGCAAGTTTTAGAGCACTTCATGCCTCCTGCTGCTGACCTGCTCTATGGAGATTTCAGGTTCCAACAGGACTTGGCGCCTGCATACAGCGCAAAATCTATCCGTTCCTGGTTTACGGACCATGGTATTTCTGTTCTAAATTGGCCAGCTAATTCCCCTGACCTTAGCCCTATAGAAAATCTGTGGGGTATTGTGAAAAGGAAGATGCAGAATGCCAGACCCAAAAACGTAGAAGAGTTGAAGGCCACTATCAGAGCAACCTGAGCTCTCATAACACCTGAGCAGTGCCAGAAACTCATCTCCTCCATGCCATGCCGCATTAATGCAGTAATTGAGGCAAAAAGAGCTCCAACCAAGTATTGAGTATGGTACATGCTCATATTTTTCATTTTCATACTTGGCCAACATTTCTAAAAATCCCTTTTTTGTATTAGCCTTAAGTAAGATTCTAATTTTGTGACACACAGAATTTTGGATTTTCATTTGTTGCCACTTCAAATCATCAAAATTAAATGAAATAAACATTTGAATGCATCAGTCTGTGTGCAATGAATAAATATAATGTACAAGTTACACCTTTTGAATGCAATTACTGAAATAAATCAAGTTTTTCAAAATATTCTAATTTACTGGCTTTTACCTGTATACAGGTGCTGGTCATAAAATTAGAATATCATGAAAAAGTAGATTGATTTCAGTAATTCCATTTAAAAAGTGAAACTTGTATATTATATTCATACATTACATACAAACTCATATATTTCAGATGTTTATTTTGTTTAATTTTGATGATTACAAATGACAACAAATGAAAATCTCAAATTCATCATATCAGAAAATTAGAATATTACTGAAGACCAATAAAAACAAAGGATTTATAGAAATGTTGGCCAACTGAAAAGTATGAACATGAAAAGTATGAGCATGTACAGCACTCAGTATTTAGTTGGGCCTCCTTTGGCCTGTATTACTGCAGCAATGCGGCGTGGCATGGAGTCGATCAGTCTGTGGCACTGCTCAGGTGTTATGATAGCCCAGGTTGCTCTAATAGTGGCTTTTAGCTCTTCTGAATTGTTGGGTCTGGTGTATTGCATCTTCTTCTTCACAATACCCCATAGATTTTCTATGGGGTTAAGGTCAGGAGAGTTTGCTGGCCAATTAAGAACAGGGATACCATGGTCCTTCAACCAGGTACTGGTAGCTTTGGCACTGTGTGCAGGTGCCAAGTCCTGTTGGAAAATGAAATCTGCATCTCCAAAAAGTTGGTCAGCTGCAGGAAGCATGAAGTGCTCTAAAACTTCCTGGTATGTGGCTGCGTTGACCCTGGACCTCAGAAAACACAATGGACCAACACCAGCAGATGACATGGCACCCCAAACCATCACTGACTGTGGAAACTTTACACTGGACTTCAAGCAACGTGGATGAAGTGCCTCTCTTCTTTTCCTCCAGACTCTTGGACCTTGATTTCCAAAGGAAATGCAAAATTTACTTTCATCAGAGAACATGACTTTGGACCACTCACCAGCAGTCCAGTCCTGTTTCTCTTTAGCCCAGGCAAGACGCTTCTGACGCTGTCTGTGGTTCAAGAGTGGCTTGACACAAGGAATGCGACAGCAGAAACCCATGTCTTTCATACGTCTGTGTGTGGTGGTTCTTGAAGCACTCACTCCAGCTGCAGTCCACTCTTTGTGAATCTCCCCCACATTTTTGAATGGGTTTTGTTTCACAATCCTCTCCAGGGTGCGGTTATCTCTCTTGCTTGTACACTTTTTTCGACCACATCTTTTCCTTCCCTTCGCCTCTCTATTAATGTGCTTGGACACTGAGCTCTGTGAACAGCCGGCCTCTTTAGCGATGACCTTTTGTGTCTTGCCCTCCTTGTGCAAGGTGTCGATGGTCGTCTTTTGGACAACTGTCAAGTCAGCAGTCTTCCCCATGTTTGTGTAGCCTATAGAACTAGACTGAAAGACCATTTAAAGGCTTTTGCAGGTGGTTTGAGTTAATTAGCTGATTAGAGTGTGGCACCAGGGGCCATCAATTTTGAACCTTTTCACAATATTCTAATTTTCTGATATGATGAATTTGAGATTTTCATTTGTTGTCATTTGTAATCATCAAAATTAAACAAAATAAACATCTGAAATATATGAGTTTGTATGTAATGTATGAATATAATATACAAGTTTCACTTTTTAAATGGAATTACTGAAATCAATCTACTTTTTCATGATATTCTAATTTTATGACCAGCACCTGTATGTGCCTGCCACTTTTTAAGGGAGCAAAAGCAGAGTGCGAAATACGTGGGGGTCCGACAGGGCTCGACCCCCCCGATTAACCCATGAGACCCCCTGAAAGCCTCAAAAGCAAAATTTAAGGGGGGTCTTAAATTGTGTCAAATAAAATTTAAATAAAATGTTCTGGCTCCTTAGGAAGCCATTGCTCATATTTGCGTATTGTTTCTAAGTTATATACTATAAGCTTTCTTATGTATAATATTTGATATAGTCTTATATTGAAAGCACCGGAAGTTGAGCAGTTGGTGTCTTCCTGTTTAACGAGTAAACACTGCATAGCTAAATCTGTTCTCACTGTGCTGCGTTTTTGGCCAGTACAGCATGTAATTTGATGTGAAGGGTGTATTTCGTTTATGTACATATAGTACTATGTTTCATGTTGTGTTGGAGGTTTATTGCAAGAAAGGTCACCGAGAAGAGAAGTTTAAAAAGACGCTAGCATACGCGCTAACTAGCCGTTAGCAATGCCGCTAGCTAGCGGCTAATGTTAACATGTTGTTTGTGTCATTATGTGTTTCTGTACATATTCAGGGAATATGTTGAGTTTATTATTTAGGAGAATTGTGCCTGTTTATTTGGAATTGTGCCTGTTTACACAAAGACTTATGCACATTATTTCTTTGTTGCAGTTTTACCATTCATTCATCCATCCATACAAGCCAATAAATGCAAAGAAAAGGCTTACAGTGTGGTTATTGGAAATGATGGTTATCTACCATGTGTGTGCATGAAAGAGAGAGACAAACAGATAGACAGTCTTTGTGCATGTGGGTGTTTTCAGAGACTGACTGTCTATTCAGGCTATGGGCTCTCTCTTAAATATTTTCTCTTCTCTCTCAAATCTTTGTTTCTTCTCTCAGATTTAATGCTTCTTGCACAGATATTTTCTCCTTTCGCTTGCCTCCTTCTCTTCGCGCACAAACCGCGCTCTGCTGGAGTCTCAGTTTTAGACTCTCTATATGACAAATTAACAATGAATTTATTACTGAATTAGTTGATGATTATTTCAATAATTGATTAATCACGATGAATCTGATTGTTTCAGCCCTAGTTGTAATAAAACATTTTTTCTATTGATAAACCACAGCTCTCTTGGTGAATCCAAATTTTTATTAACCTCTCAAACCGGAATATTTAAGAAAGTAAAAGTGAGATTTTGGCTTAAGGGCAGATTATACTTCTGCATCCGACATTCATAAAATGTCGCTTGGGTCTGGTCACGAACCAGTTTTGCTGGTATGCTTCTGCACCGTCGCTCTGGAATTTCCGGGGACACACAGCAGTTTCCTGCCAAAGCGCAAGCCTATTCGAGAACTCACGAGAACTTTGGCAGCCCCAACATTAATGTAAATGGAGTTGGCAAAAAGATGGATTAACCTTTCGCCGTAGTTGTCCATTGTAGTTGTTCCTCAGTTTTTAAAAATGGCGCGCCCCGGCACTTGATCGAGAAGGACGACCACACAGACAGACGGAAAGGCATACCAAGGACTAATCTGAGTTGCTTTATGTCTGCGCACTTCCGCTTGAAGTCTGCGCGGGTTTTCGGACCATCCGGAGCGTAGCCAGGATTTTTTTGAGGTGCGCACAGAGACAGATTTGACGGTTGTAGAAGCTGTGCGTCAGAAGCATAAATTGGCGTTAACTGTCATCCTTTAAAGTGAGAATGAGAAATATACAGCTAATTGAAAAAAAATGTATTTCTGGCATTTAAAACACAAAACGGTTACTCTTCTTTCCAATAATAATCATAAGTCCGTTTCTTGATCTGTTGAGAATCAACTTTTTGTGCAGATATTGCCTTCCAACTTAAGCTGTTCCTAATATCTGCAGTACCTAGGAAAAAGGTGCAAAAAATGGAAGAAGTACTTCACCAACTTCCTTACTTCATTCTTCTCCGTTCCTTCAATGCCTAATCCTCAGAACTTTTTGATAAGCGTTGTCCTCCTTATTGGGCTTTAATTAATAATATTAACTTTAAATGACCAGCTGGTCCTTTTCATTGTCCCATCATACTATCCTGCTGAAATCCAGACTTCCAGTAGTGCCAACACTAAAACATGGCCAAACGTGTCTTGTTTCAGTGGCATATGCTGAATTTCCAACCAAATCCTGCTGCTCCTAATTTAGCAAAAGGGATTAATGAGAAAATGGTTTGGAAGCATGACTTCAATCTGTTTTTATACAGTACTTTGCTTCAAAGCATTATGCATCCAAGAAGTGAAACTTTTCTTCTACAAAGTCTTTTATCAGGAGACTCTTTGCAGGAGATGTGCTCGAAAAAGAGGAAAAGTTTGATAAGGACACAAATCACGGACAAAAGTGTTTAACTCATGGGTGCACACATATTAAGTTTACCTTACATAAAAGGTCAAAAATCATACCTGCACAGATATATGAATAAAATCCACTTTTTATCACATATTTTGGATGATCCCAAAAATAAAGCAATCTGTTTTTTTTTAATAAAGTAACTTAAACTCAGCCTTAACTTTTAGATTTAGCTCAAGCCTCAACCCTTTTGGAAAGGGTGCTTAAGAGCCAGATCTATTATTTATATAATTACACCAATTAACACACATCTCTGCAGCTTCTCTACTGTTACCCGCTCTTTACTCCATCCAGACAGTGTCTTGCCCACGACCAAAATCTAATAAATTAGCAAATATTCCCAAAGGAGTAAATCATGATAATCTAATTAAAATCAAAGTAACTCCAATTGGGGAAAAAGTTAAAACAATTAAATGTGGTCTGTTTAACATAAGATCTCTTTCCTCTAAAAGTCTGCTAGTTAATGACTTGATTTGTGATAATCACATTGACTCATGTTGCCTTACAGAAACCTGGCTGCTGCAAGAGGATTATGTGAGCATAAATGAGGCAACTCCTTCAAGCTATTTAAATTTTCACATACCCAGAAGTTCTGGGCGAGGAGGAGGAGTAGCAACAATCTTTCAGACTGACTTGCTGATTACTCCCAAAACAGTTAATACTTACAACTCTTTTGAACATTTAACCCTTAATTTTCCTGATCCAAATTTCAAAGCAAGAAAACCTCTTCTTTTTGTAACTTTGTATCGTCCACCAGGTCCTTACTCTGAATTTTTAGTTGAGTTTTCAGAGTTCCTTTCTGATTTGGTATTAAATACTGACAGGGTAATCATAGTGGGAGATTTTAACATCCATGCTGACATTGAAGGCGATAGGAGCAGTCTTTAATGCTATCTTAGACACTATTGGCTTTGTTCAAAATGAGAATAGTCCCACACATTCTCGTCTTCATACTTTGGATCTTGTGCTGACATACGGCATAGAATGTGAAGAAATAACAGTATTTCCTCACAACCCTGTCCTCTCTGACCACTTTCTAATAACCTTCAGGATTACTTTAACAGAGCTCTCCTCCCCCAAAAGAAGGTTCAGTTTTAGTAGATCTTTATCAGATAGTGCAGTTATAAATTTTAAAGAGTCTGCTTTGCTTTCTCTCTCCTCTGTGTCGCTGGGCGGTGCTGCGGAGTGCAGGGGCTTGGCCTATTCCCCTTCACAGGTTGATGATTTTGTTGATGGGGTTGCTAGTTCTCTGCGTACTGCCTTAGACAACGCAGCTCCTTTGAAAATGAAAACCGTTAAAAATAGAAAGCTTGCTTCTTGGTTTAATGCAGAGCTGCGCACTTCGAACCAAAATGCTAGGAAACTGGAGAGAAAATATCGCTACACAGGCCTGCGGGAGTCCTTCCTAGTCTGGAAAAATAGTTTACTGCTGTATAAGAGGACCCTTTGTAAAGCAAGAGCAGCATACTTCTCCTCATTAATAGAAGAGAATAAGAATAATCTTAGATTTATTTTTAATACAGTTGCTAAACTCACCCAGAGCCATAGCTCTGTTGAACCGTCCATTCCACCTGCTCTTAGCAGCAATGATTTTATGGGATTCTTTATAAATAAGATTGATCTTATTAAAAATAAGATCATAAGCACTCCTCTATCCACGATTGTACCTGAGGTAGTCATGGAATCTGAACCGGGTTTAGACTGCTTTGATCCAGTTGAACTTTCTGAGTTAACAAAATTATTGTCTTCAGCTAAGCCTTCAACCTGTATGTTAGATCCAGTTCCATCCAGGTTATTTAAGGAGGTATTCCCTTTGATCTCCTCCTCCATTTTAGATGTGATTAATCTATCTCTGTTACAGGGATATGTACCTAAAGCTTTTAAGGTTGCTGTAATTAAAACTCTGCTTAAGAAACCGTCTCTTGACCCAGATGACTTGGTCAATTATAGACCTATATCCAATCTTCCTTTGTTATCTAAAATTCTTGAGAAAGTAGTTGCCAAACAAGTCTGCGATCACTTACACCATAATGAACTTTTTGAAGAGTTTCAGTCTGGCTTTAGAGCTCATCATAGCACTGAAACAGCTCTGGTGAAAGTCACTAATGATATTCTCATGGCCTCAGATAATGGACTTGTGTCTGTGCTCGTCCTGTTGGATCTCAGTGCTGCATTTGATACAGTTGACCATAAAATTCTTTTAGAAAGACTTTAATATTTTGTTGGAATTAAAGGAACAGCGCTAGACTGGTTTAAATCTTATCTATCTGATTGAATTCAGTTTGTTCATGTTAATGACAGATCTTCAACATGCTCAAAGGTTACCTGTGGAGTACCACAGGGATCGGTGCTAGGACCAATTCTCTTTACTTTATACATGCTCCCAAACGGTATAATTATTAGACAGCATGGGATTAATTTTCACTGTTATGCTGATTATACCCTGCTATATCTGTCTATAAATCCAGAAGCTAACCCATTACATAAATTACAGGCATGTCTTGAAGAGGTAAAAACCTGGGTGACTCTTAACTTTTTCCTTCTGAATGCAGACAAAACAGAATTTATAGTCTTTGGACCAGAGTCTTTGAAAAAGAAGCTGACAAGTCAGTCACTTCATTTGGATGGGATTAAACTGATTTCAGATAATAAAGTAAAAAATCTTGGTGTTGTTTTTGATCAGGACCTGTCATTTAAATCCGATATCAAAGAGGTTTCTAGAATTTCCTTCTTTCATCTGAGGAATATTGCAAAAATTAGAAATATCCTGTCCAGGGGTGATGCTGAGAAACTAGTCCATGCATTTGTTACTTCAAGGCTGGACTATTGTAATTCTTTACTATCAGGAAGTCCACAAACTGTAGTTAAAAACCTTCAGCTGATCCAAAATGCTGCAGCCAGAGTTCTGATGAAAATTAAAAAGAGAGATCATATCTCTCCTATCCTGGCTTCTCTTCATTGGCTTCCTGTAAAATCAAGAATAGAATTTAAAATCCTCCTTCTCACATATAAAGCCTTAAATGGCCAAGCTCCATCTTATATCAGAGATCTGATTGTTCCTTATGTTCCTAACAGAGCACTTCGCTCTCAATCTGCAGGTTTACTAGTGGTTCCTAGAATTTCTAAAAGTAGAATGGGAGGCAGATCTTTTAGTTATCAGGCTCCTCTCCTGTGGAACCAACTACCAGTTTTAGTCCGTGAGGCAGACACCATGTCTACTTTTAAGGCTAGGCTTAAAACTTTCCTTTTTGATAAAGCTTATAGTTAGGGTGGCTCAGGTTATCCTGAACTATCTCTATAGTTATGCTGCTATAGGTTTAGACTTTTGGAGGACATAGGGATCTCCATTTCATCATTCTGCTTCATTCTCTCTCTGTTCTCCTATTCTGCAGAATCTGTTAGTTCAATCTCTAACGTTCTGCTCTCTCTGCTTTTCCTCAGAGTAGCTTTGCCTCGTCTGTTCCTGTTTGGCTGTGACGCCATCCTGTAGAGAAACATCAGCTGTGCTGCTTCCATCAACACCCTTGTTTATAGATGCTGGAGATCGGCCTGTTTTCCAGTGTGGTCCTGTTTCTCTGACCGTGACTGGGTGGATGTTCTGTCTTCGTCCTCTGGCATGGAAGCTGGCTCGGAGCTTGTCTGCCTGGCTGTGTGTTTCCTGGACGGGGCCGCCTTTTACAGCTGCTTTTTGTATCTCTGCTTTTGTCTCCTTGAACCCCAGTCAGCCTCGGCAAATGGCAGCTCACACTGAGCCTGGTTCTGCTGGAGGTTTCTTCCTGTTAAAAGGGAGTTTTTCCTCTCCACTGTCGCTACAAGCATGCTTAGTGTGAGGCATTGTATTTGAGTCAATGAGTTGATGCAATCAACTGGTTTTCCTTACATAGAAAACTTTGTATCAATTTGACTGTATGATCTGGTGAACTGTAAAGTGCCTTGAGATGACATGTGTTGTGAATTTGGCGCTATAGAAATAAACTGAATTGAATTGAATTAAAATGTTGATTTTTCCTACTTTTACTATGTTAATTAGCTGCAACATGTTAACAGATATCAGTCTTTTTTTGTTTTATAGTGGAAGAGCTGCTATGTCCAAAGAAGACCCTTAACAAAGAGCCTGTATTATGCAAGAGGACTTTTTGCATGTTTTCGTTCTTCTACTTGCACACGAGTTTCTGCAATATTTCATTTTCCTTTGGGATTAATTAAGTGGTTTTTAATTGAATCCCAAATATTGCATCCAAAATTAAATAACAGTGCACTAAAATGTAACGCACAGCTTTTATATCACATCTTACATTGAAGCTATAATTACTTTAATGTAATGTAAATCTCTTTATTGTTCCTCAATGGGGAAAATTCGTTTTTTGCAATTTGACATACCCCTTTAGGAGTTGGGCTGCCGTTGTGCATATGACAATAAATACATACTTTTATATAAATGTACAACTAAACATTTGCATTAATATATGAAGAACAATGTAGATATTTATCACCCTGAACAACAGATTAAAAGACAGAAGGCTAAAGGTTAGCATTGTCTTTTCTTAGAATATTTTGACCTAAAACAACTAATGTCTCCTAGTCATATTAAAAAAACTAAACACTCAAATACCGATGTTTCTAGATTTTTTTAAAAAGATTAGGAGAGGAGCGTTTAATCCTGTAGAAACCGCTTCCTGCTGCCATATTGGTTTTCCCCTTTTGCAGTTTCTGGGTCTTTCTCATAAACAACAGCAGCCATTTTCAGATATATAAAAGTGATTAACATTATGTTTGAATAAAAAATGTGATAAATACTTTATCTGTTTCCTATATATCCTAAATATTTAGAGATAAATGTAAAAGATCCCATGCAAAATGGCTTTAAAAGATGATGATTGATTTGAAAGACAACGTGAACCTCTGGATGCGTGGGAGCAAAATATATATTCCAATATGAGACGGTTTCAAAGTATTATATCGTAAAACCCTGCATAGTTGCTTAATGACATTTAATAAAAAAAGACTTAGGAGCTAACTTATGGGTAAATGTCAAGTTGTCTTAGCTGTTGTGAAGATCTCCTTACATCCTACTGTATGTTCTCATATTGAGAAGTTTTTTTAGGTATGAGAATCAGTTTTGTCTTTTGTTTAGAATTTGTTGTTTTTTATATCTTCCTGATAATTAGGCATGAATTCATTATACTTTAACCTCTGTGTTGAAATATGTAATTTAACATCTCTATTGATTTTGAAGGTTGTTGTTTTCTTTCTAATCTCTTATCTAAGCCTTCAATAGATCCCCTTATAACAGGTGTTAAACAATAACATCATATAATAATCATCCTGTTAAGATTGGATCCCTGTAGGGTCGCTTGGTTGTTGTTGTTTTTTTTTTTTCATCAAACTGTCACAGACTGTTACTTTCGATCCTTTGTGTGATGGAGTCGGACTGGTCGGATCCATTTTCTATACATATTTGCGATTAGGAAACTTGAGGAGAACCATGTCGCTCTTTCATTCGGCCCTGTTTGAGTTTTCTGCAGCTCTCGAGGCCAGAAGTGTGGGCACGGTTTAGCCCTTCAGCTTTTTCACCGTCAATTAATCCCTCGGGTGTGAGAGGTGGAAGGAGAAAGAGGGGGATTTGGTTATCTCCTGGGTCTTTATACCACTCAGCTTACATGAGAGTCCAACAGCAAAATCTTTATCAGGACCATCTTTGAAAAAGGCTGCAAAGAAAACAATTGTTTGTTTATCAACCCACTTCAAACATAATGGGTTGGAAAACACGCGGGCAGACCCCCACAGGATTTCACTGCTAACGTTGTCCTCGTCGGGGATAAGTTAACACAAATTGAGCCGTCTCTGCGGCCTCAGTCCGCTTGTTAGTGGAGGAGGCCAGCAGCGGGGCCAGAAGCCCGGAGACTCGCGGTGACATTCGAAGGAGCCGAACTGCTGTCTGTCGAACTGCCTCAGAAACAGACTTTATAACAAACGTACAGAAGCCTATTTTGAAGTAAAGTATTTTTTTTATGAAGGATTCAAATTAAACTTTTTACAATGAAAAATCAACAGCAGTAAAGTAAATATTGCAATATCTAAAATATCTCCTTTAAAAGCTAAATTTCTACCTATAAAGTGTAATTATTTTAGATTTAACTGTGTATTCTATGGTGTAACAGAGTTCAACATTTCAATGACTAAATAACTAGAATCATTTCAACCTGTGTTAATTATTTTCTTCATTACCACCTGTCCCCATGCAATTACATTACTTCACCCCTAGGGGGGCGCAACCCTCCAGTTTGGGATCCATTGCTATAACCTGTTAAGCTCTAAAGGTTTAAAAAGCAATTTCCACCTGAAATTATAACTGAAATAATCAGGTGTAGCTCCACAATTTTTGTCTTAATATAAACTTTTGTTGTATTTAGTGTTAAGGTAAGTTTTATTCCACTGGAACCAGGATCATGTCTGGTTTGGAATTAAGCAAAAAAAAAAAGATAAAAAATTTAGTTTGCTTAAAGCTGCAGTCTGTAACATTGAGGAGAGAGCAGACTTCGACTGAAAATTTGAAGAAAAACAGGTTTCACGCCACTCCCCCACCCTCTCTGCTTCACTCATGCCCCACCTCCAAGCTCCACCCCTCTCACAGCATCTGCGCGGCTACCGCATGCGACCAGAAGGGGGGGGGGGGTCGGGATTCAGCGTATGTGAGCTGTGATTGACACTCCATCAGACGCTCCTCTGGCTGTGATTGGTTGTTTTGACTCGTCCCGAATTATTCTTTCCAGATTGAAATACAGGCAGTAGGCGGTACCAATTGAAGCAGTTTTTTTCACAGGTTACATATCACATGTACTGCTGTCTGGGCATAGGGACAGTTTTAGCCAATATGACAAAAAAGTGATTTTTAAAAACTTACAGACTTCAGCTTTAAAGATTTTTTCTAAATAAATACAATAAAACCTTTTTTAAAACCTAGCAGCTGTGTTAGATTTCATTTATCAACATCTTTAGTATATTTGGAATGAATCAATTGAAGCATAATTTGGTATACTTTAGCAAATAAAACAAGTCTGATCAAATAAAGGTGCTTAAATTAATTGAAGGCCTCCTCCTGCACATGAAAGAGCCTTTGATCTTTGGTGCTGCATATGCTAAACCGGTGACAACCATTGGTAAGGTAACCATGGCTACCACTTACACTGCAAAAAAAACTATCTAGAAATAAATAAAAATTTCTTCATTTAAGTGTATTTACCCTAATATGAGTTGCATATGGAATGAGTACGGTATATTTCCTCCTAAAGATAATTAGATAATATGCACTTAATATAAAAAAAGCAATTGTTTAGTCTTGTTTTAAAGTTAAATAGTCTTGTTCCATTGGCAAAGTGTCTCATGTACCTCCTCAATTCAAGAAATAATGCACTCATTTTGAGAAAAAATGACTTTAGATTTCTTTTTTTGCAGTGTAAATAATCTGTGGAAACATTCTTGTGTCATTTGCGTCATAGTTGTCAGGAAGTTATGAACCCTTGGTTTCCAAGGATACCAACTACAGGGGAGCGACAGGAACATCTCTGTGTCCCGAACCATCGTTCTAGAAAAAACGCCATGTTGTGTTTTGAAAACACAACTTTCGACTTTAAATTTTATGACAACTGTGAGAAAAAAATGGCAACCAGTTTTGCAGATGCTGAATTAGGTTCTTTTGAAGTTTTTAAGGAAAAAAAAAAAACATGACCTTACTGTATAAATTAGAAATACTTTCCTGCCCCAAATTTCTGACATTTTGAAATAAGTTTTCCAGATTTTCTGAAAAAAAGGGAACATTTTGTAAATTCACTTTTTTTCTTATCAGAAAATGTCAATTTTTTTCTTGTAAATTTGTGAAATTAACCTGACAAAAAAAAACTTTTGGTAAATATTTACTCTTTTCTTTCATTTACGATTATTCAGAGTGAGGGCTTTATTTCCACGAACCTCGCAGTAGTTCAAAGCTCTGCATTTCAGATGCACTGTGTTACAGATGCAACTGACGTAAAAAAAAAAAAAACTCAGCCAATAGGCTGAACGGTTATTGCTTCATTAGTGCAGCTTTGTGCATTTGAAATAGTAATTTGTAAAAAAAAAATAAAAATAAAAAATAAAATAAAAAAAAGATCATATGTGATGCTGTTGTTTCAGAGATAGTAAAGATAATTTTTAGGTCACCCAGTAATCAAATATTCCCCTATTTAGATCGGAATTGAATCAAAATTATACACCCTACTTTTTCAATGCTACTTCATTTATGCAGGTAAAACTGTTGTTTGTGTTGATTTGGTTTTTAAGATGAATTATTTTTAATACGACCGATGACCAGCGGTGTGAAAAGTATAGATACTGCAGTTTAAAAACCCTCTGGTAAAGGTTGAAGTATCAACTTGACCTCTTCACTCAAGTAAAAGTGAAAAAGTATGTGCTCCAAAAACTACTTAAAGTATAAAAATTATAAAGTAACCTTTAAAAAAAAAACAGCCAAATGCCACTATATGAATGAAAGCTCAATTCTTTGACTATTTTGAAAAGTTCTTTGAGATACGGCCAAGGATGAGGGAGGTCTTGTTGGTCTCCGTCTCCCAATACGCTCTCTCCTGTGTCCGACCTTTCAGACGTTTTAACATCTTTTTCTGAATCCAACATTGTAGCATGGTATAGACAATTCACGTTTGCAGTTTGAAGAACACCTGCTGGCTTCTGATGATTTCCTTTAGCTAACCAATGAGTGTTTGCGTTATATGACTCATCCAATTACACTAGTTTTCACTAGATGTGGATGGCGCCAATGATCTGCATTGGATGGCACACATGACGTGAAATAAATATTTAGAAACATTAAACCAGGGGTAACCAATTAAAAATCAGCGGGGTCCAAATAAAGAAAATCATCAAGCAGTAAAGGTCCAGAGACATTTTTAATGATGTGTTACTTTATACAGAATGTAACACTGAAAATAAAATGAGGTGTTTATGCATTTTTTAAATAAAAAAAAATAAAAAAAATAGAAATTGCCAAAAATTGCATCCTATGCTATCTCAGAGGAGTTGACACTTGAAGACTGTATTCCTGTATATTCATCAGTAGTTAAATGACAAGGGTCAGCAAATGCTAATTCTGCCTGTAAAACAATGACAGCGTAATTGTCGCTGTATGATCTGAAGCCTCATTTGGAGCTTTTAAAAAGGCTTTTGAAAATCTTTGATAATTTGCTGCTGTAATGTTATAGTTTTTTTAGATTAAAAGGTAGCAGACGTGCACAATCAAAAAACAACAGAAATGCAATTATAGAGCATTCAGTATTGTAAGAAAGCCCACACTGTTTCTAAATAAATACATTATTGTATGAGTTAAGTTCTGTTCCGTTTGTCTCTTTCCTTGTAAGTGTGAAATATCCCATGCTCGTGAATGCACCATAGCTATCTGACGCTCGTGAATGCGTCACACTGGTCTGTGAACGCTGTGCTGTGTAGATGCACGTTTGATTTTGCACTTAAGACAAAGCTTTGCAGTTTCAAACCTCACGTCAGCATCACTTTTTATTATGTGTGAATAACAAGAGACTACCACTGATAAATTAGTTGTACCTCAGAAAACATCTTTGGATTTAATGTTGTTCATAACACCCGTACTTTTGCAAATTCTCCGCCAAATAACCACAATTATTTTCCCAGGAGAGGTATATTTCAACGTTTTTATATCTTTAATAAACAATAAGACGCTCCATTGGTCATAATTTAATCCGTTTTCCTCATCGATATGTAGTTCTACAGAGCGAGACGTGCTCCTGCGACTGGGGATGCATATCTAGGCAGGGATGCACTTTCCGGCATAACACCGGACCGCGGTCCGCTAATCCGTGACCTCTGTATTAGACCGAAGCCAAGAGTAACGAGTAACTGTTGTTTTAAAAATGTAAGGAATGGAAAGTACAGATACAGTGGGGAGAGCAAGTATTTGATACACTGTTGATTTTTCAGGTTTTCCCACTTGCAAAGCTTGTAGAAGACTGTAATTTTTATTTTAGGTACTCTTCAACTGTGAGTGATGGAATCTAAAACAAAAATCCAGAAAAAATACAATGTATGATTTTTAAATAATTAATTTCCATTTTATTGTGTGAAATAAGTATTTGATACACCAGAACAATGAAACTTAATATTTGGTACAGAAACCTTTGTTTGCAATTACAGAGATCAGACGTTTCCTGTAGTTCTTGACCAGGTTTGCACACACTGCAGCAGGGATTTTGGCCCATTCATCCATACAGATCTCCTCCAGAGCCTTCAGGTTTCGGGGCTGTCGCTGGGCCACACGGACTTTAAGCTCCCTCCAAAGATTTTCTATTGGATTCAGGTCTGGAGACTGGCTAGGACACTCCATGACCTTAAGATGTTTCCTACGGAGCCACTCTTTGGTTGCCCTGGCTGTGTGTTTTGGGTCGTTATCATGCTGGAAGACCCAGCCACGATCCATCTTAAGTGCTCTTCCTGAGGGAAGGAGGTTGTTGGCCAAAATCTCACGATACATGGCCCCATCCATCCTTCCCACAATACGGTGCAGTCGTCCTGTCCCCTTTGCAGAAAAGCATCCCCAAAGAATGAAGTTTCCACCGCCATGCTTCCCTTCACGGTTGGGATGGTGTTCTTGGGGTTGTACTCATCATTCTTCTTCCTCCAAACATGACGAGTGGAGTTTAAACCAAAAAGTTCTATTTTTGTCTCATCAAACCACATGACCTTCTCCCATTCCTCCTCTGGATCATTCAGATGGTCATTTGCAAACATCAGACGGGCTTTGACATGCGTTGGCTTGAGGAAGGGCACCTTGCGTGCACTGCAGGATTTAATCCTTGACGGCGTAGAGTGTTAATGATTGTTTTCTTTGAGACTGTGGTCCCAGCTCTATTCAGGTCATTGACCAGGTCCTGCCGTGTAGTTCTGGGCTCATTCCTCACCTTTCTCAAGATCAATGATGCTCCACGAGGTGAGATCTTGCATGGCGCCCCAGACCGAGGGAGATTTTCTGCTATTTTGTATTTCTTCCATTTTCTAATAATTGCACCAACTGTTGTTGCCTTCTCACCAAGCTGCTTGCCTATTGTCCTGTAGCCCATCCCAGCCTTGTGCAGGTCTACAATTTTATCCCTGATGTCCTTACACAGCTCTCTGGTCTTGGGCATTGCGGAGATGCTGGAGTGTGATTGAGTGTGTGGACAGGTGTCTTTTATACAGGTAACGAGTTCAAACAGGTGCAGTTAATACAGGTAATGAGTTGAGAACAGGAGGGCTTCTTAAAGAAGAACTAACATGTCTGTGAGAGCCAAAATTCTTACTGGTTGATAGATGATCAAATACTTATTTCACGCAATAAAATGGAAATTAATTATTTAAAAATCATACATTGTATTTTTCTGGATTTTTGCTTTAGATTCCATCACTCACAGTTGAAGAGTACCTATGATAAAAATTACAGTCTTCTACAAGCTTTGCAAGTGGGAAAACCTGAAAAATCAACAGTGTATCAAATACTTGTTCTCCCCACTGTAGATAGTTAGTTAGTTAGTTAGTTAGTTAGTTAGTTAGTTAGTTAGTTAGTTAGTTAGTTAGTTAGTTAGTTAGTTAGTTAGTTAGTTAGTTAGTTAGTTAGTTAGTTAGTTAGTGCTGGAGCTCATTTAGCGATCTTTGCCAACCTTAAAAACTCAACATTTTCAAGATTGTTAAAAAAATACCGCTCTCTCGGTATCCGCCGCAATGGTTATTGTTTTATCTTTTTAATTTTGCGTAGCAAGACACAGAGTAGTGACCTTTGTCGAGTATTAATGGCATACAGGTTGGATGAATGCGACCTGGCAGTTCAGTAGATATCAGCGGCTTATAGCTGATGTGGCTTACATATATACGTTTCAAGATTTTTGTGGCAGCAGTTTATATTATTTATATTGAGGTGCGTTCTATAGTCCAGAAAATACGGTACCTGAAGCAATCGAGTAAGCAAGACTTCCAAACAATAGGAAACTGTGATTCCTGCAGTCAGCAAACCACAGCAAGGACAAATCTTCAAAATGACCTCAGCTGGGGGAAAGGACTAAAGCATACTTTTCAGGGTTGTTCAAAAGGTTAAGAGGAGTCATTGCAGGAGAGCCGCTGGGTATGGCAGTGGAAGATGTTAGACGGGAACTAAAAGTAGGGATAATATTTGAGAGCAGAAATAGTAAAAGAGACAGAAGTGTTAAAGATTCAATGTCAGTCATGATACAGTTTGAAAATTAAATCCCAGAATCAGATCAACTTGGTTTTGTCAACAATAAAGTTAGAGAATTCCCATCAAATCCAATCAGATGCTTGCTTTGGAGAACAATGGGACATGGTACTAAAAATGTAAGGGGAAAATTTGATCTGCAAGATGTGGAGGTTCTGATGAGTATGGGAAATGATGATAGAAAAAGAAACAGTGCAGCATATGGTGGATGCATAGTTCAGAGGAAGGGCAGGGAAGCTCAAAAAATGAAGGCAAGTGAACGAATATCATATGCTGAAGCACTAAAGAACAGGAGAACTGAAGAAACCAAGCAAAATCTCAAGTCAGGAAGTTCATAATAATCAACAGAGACAAATCCTCAGCCTGCAGCTACCGGATATACTGCATCTACACACCAGTGTAAAGTGGATGATGGTACAATGGTTGTTAATAAGGAGAACTTTATAGCATTCATTTGTCACATTGAGAAGAAAACAGCAGAGAACAAGAAGAGGACTAAAGAATTATTTTTTACATTAAATTTTACACAAACTTTAGTGGAATTCAAAGAGTCTAATAGCAAAAGGGAAAAAAAAATCTAAAGAAACATTTAAAATATAAAGAATAACTGATTTAACTCTAGAAAATATTAGTAAACATCCACCTTTGATCACAACAAGTTCATCGGTATATATATGAGTGGTTTCAGAAAAGGGCTTTCCACAGTTGACACTCTTGTTAGGTTATTTTATGATATAAAATTATATTAGAAAATGAAAGAAACAATGACTATAGTGCTTTTAGACATAGAAAACTTGGAAACCATAGAAAATTAGGGAAAATGTATAATTGGAGAGCAAGTTTCTTCAAAAGACGGGAAATTGAGAGTAAAATTTGGAAAGGACAATTCAAGGTACTTTAAAATAGAAAATGGTTCAACACAAGGGAGTTTAATCAATGCATTATTGTTCATTATTAACGATAAA
Organism: Cyprinodon tularosa; assembly: GCF_016077235.1. NCBI lineage: Eukaryota > Metazoa > Chordata > Actinopteri > Cyprinodontiformes > Cyprinodontidae > Cyprinodon > Cyprinodon tularosa. The sequence continues at coordinate 20,367 of NW_024038431.1, read as the reverse complement.
TGACAGAGAATTAGATGCATGTATAAAATTGGCTTTATATGCAGATGATGATGTGATACAGATGAGAGGAAGAAATGAGGCTCATGTAGTTAGAAATGTAAAAAAAAAAAGTCATATTGAGAAATGGTCAGCCATTAGAAATGGTGTCTGAAATGTAGTTTTCGGGAGGCCATCAAGTTGCAGCTGATGATGAAGATTCTTAGTCATCCAGGTCATAGTCATTCCAAAAAAGTAAAAAAAAACAATCCACTGGACTTTGTTTCCGAGTTTGAAGATTTTTCGCTTCCCATCCAGGAAGCTTTCTCAATTCAAAATGTCAGGAAAAGCGTTGAGTTCGAGACTATATACAGTTAACCTGACTCCGCCAGATGGATTTGCTCCGCATATCCATCTGGAAACCTTCGGTTGAAGTAATTTTGGGAAGGGGCGAAAATACTGGTTAGCTGATTGGCCTATGTTGGTGATAGACAGGCCAAATAAACCAATCAGATCAACGAAGCATATGACGTACTAACAGAGCGACGATGAAAACACAACCACAAGCCAGGCACAAGCCAATTGATGGATCAAACTCTTGCCGAAACCAGTCGGGAGAAGAGCAAAAACATCTTTTCCTCTGAGAAAAGCCTCCAGAGCAGTTTTTTGCTCTTCTTTCAGTGAAGAAATACTCTGTAATTCTGATAAAACTTGTTCAATAGCCATGCTAACGCTAGTTTCTTCGGCTGAAGCCGCCATGTTCTTTAGACTGAACTGTCGCGCTTCTCGTTGCGTCACACCTCAACCCGCCTCAAAGCCAACGCTGATTGGACGTTTGTTTGGTGAACGGCTCCAAATTTTCTTTAACGGAGAGTCTCCAGACTGATCTGCGAGTGAAACCTTGAAAGCTTGCGAGATCAGAATGGTCTCACGAGGCTAATATACAGTAGCCCAACAAAGCCTTGTTTTTGCTTAGAAAACATGCAAATTGAAACGGACGAACAGGTCCACCCCTTTGGAATGGGTATCATTTGGCTTCTTTTGTTAGCCTGCAATACCCTATACCTGTCCATGTCTCTGAAAGGGTCGTCGTTAAAGGGCATGGCTGAATAGGCGAGGTCTTCTGTTCCCCTGTAAAGAGGTTGGCGTTGTGATGATATAAATATAAAATATATAAACTTTAGGAGTTTGGCAACCTGTAGGCTATTAGCCTATGTTAATTTGGAGTGTCCATTTTGGTTGAATCGGGCAATCACTCCAAGATCTTCTTTCTTTCTTTGGTATCATTGATATTAAGTATAAATCTTCAGCTTATTTCACATTCCGCTTAAATATTGCTATCTGGTAAAACAGTTACTACTTTTAAGCCCAAGAAATTCTTGTTAATGATTAAAATCAAATCCAAACTAAACATGTTTTAATGCTCAGCGCTTTAATAGCTTGGCGATTTGGCAATAAAGCAATGTAAATTATTTAACCACAGGTGTAATGGGATATTAGGACACAGACTACTTCATACACCCCCTATTCAGCTCCTCAAACAATGTATTGTATATTCTTTTTTCTATCATTTTTACCTAACTCCTATGCAGCAACAACATAAACATGCAGAGATATACTGACAAATAAACAAACACACACAGGTGACTTTCAGCAGCATAAAAATCAGCAGATATCTTAAAAGAAACCAAGAAGCCTCCATATGCATCTGGGAGGTTTTTTGAATTCCTTCCCTCTACCACACATGCAGGTTTTCTGAGCCGAAATGCTGAAATACGGCGCCACTGATGTTCTACAAAAGCACGAGTCAGTCAAAACACCGTAAGGAGATGCTGCATAATTTTTTATCTTCTTGCCACCATGTTCAGTCATTAACACATCCAGTTCAAGGACAAGTTTTCCCCAGAAGGCGTTCACAACCTCTTTGCACCTCATCTGTGATATGAGGTGGGGAGCCCCCCCACCGCCGTCTCTACCTCCAGCCCTCCAAAGTGACAAATATAGAAACTTTGTGTTATTCAAAACTTAAAAAGCAAGAAGAACAAGGGAAGTGTTGAGATAAGCGATGCTTCTATGCCTTATACTTAAAAACAGCACATAATGCAGAAATGCTCTGCAAACATGAATAAGCAGTTGTGGAAATAAGGGCCATTTCCCAAGGACAGCACTTTTTTTTTTTGTTCCCCCTCCTCCTTTCAGCTCTTGTTCAATATTGCAGACATCACCTTGACATGATTTGTCTGTCAGTGCTGTCAAGCACTGGCCCCTGCTGGCTCCTGACATAGAGGGACACTCCAATATTAATTTATGGGCCCCGCCTCTGCTGTCTATCACGCCGCCTCGGGCTCCCACTTTGAGACCAAGTGGGTCCACATTTTAAAAAAATCTTTATAACATCTTTAGAGTAAATCATTGCTGCTTGAGAAAACTAAAGCAGAACATATCAGCTTCCTCCGGGCAGACTGTTACAAGGGCGACTTTCCCTTAAACTCAAAAATGGCTGTAACCTTTCGCTTTCATAAGGGATATCTGGAACACTTATAAGACAGCCGCCCTGAACTGGTGTGTACGGTACCTTCCCCTTCACTTATAGACATGTTACAATCACTAACGTTAATATACTTTCTTGGTCTTTTATAAAGGGCTGCATTGTGGGGAAGTGAGTAGAACTGCTGCCTTGCAGCAAGAAGGTTCCGGGTTCGATTTCCCGGCTTGGGATCTTTCTGCAAGGAGTTTGTATGTTCTCCCTGAGCATGCGTGGATTCTCTCTGGGTACCCCGGCTTCCTCCCGCAGTCCAAAAACATGTCTGTTAGCTTAACTCGACTCCTCGCCTCCTAGTGACGATCTGCGGTATTACTGCCAGTATTGAAGGAGGAAACCAAGCAGTTGGTGGAGGTAATGCACCAAAAGTTGTTTGCCAAACGCCATAGAACACAAGAAGAAGAAGACGAAGAAGGAGGGAATCAAGCAAATCAAAAATGTTGCGTGGAGAAGATTTCGATTGTTGTTTATAGTTGTTCTTCTTCTTCTGTTTTGTGTTGGTTGGCTAGCAACTTCCGGAGGGGCATTACCGCCAACTACTGGAATGGCGTGTGAATCGCGTTGTGCAGCCAGACGGAGATGACGCGTTCTGCTCTTGTTATCAGAGAACCGAGCCAGGGAAAAACCGAGCCGAGACCACCTCTGGAACTGGTCTGCAGTTAGCTCGGTTCGGTTGTGTCTATCTCTGGTCAGTTCAGTTTGCTTTCCATTTACAAACGATAAGTTATCTTAGTTACTGAGCTCGGACCGGTCCCGGTCTCGGTTTTTCAAGGGTAGTGTAAATGGGGTATCTGTGTTACCCTGCGGCAGACTGGCGACCTGTCCAGGTCGGACCCTGCCTCCCGCCCACTGACAGCTGGATATAGGCAACAGCACCCCTCATGATCCGAGCAGGGATACAGTGACAGGAAATGGATGGTATTTTATAAGATGGAGATAATTTATTGTATATTTTTAAAGTGGAAGAATTTGTTATTTACAAATCTGAAACTCAAAGCGTGGAGTGCACATTTTCCGCCACTTTTAATTGGATATTCCCAGGTAGAATCCAGATGCAACCAACCTTTGCAAATCATGAGTCAACTAATAAATAAAGATTATCAAGGTGCAATTTAATCTCTTCTAAGGCCTTATTGAACCTTAGACAGAGATATCAAATACAAAAAAAAGACAAGTCGTGAAGATAGTTAAAGCAGGGTTGATTTATAAAACAATATTCTACCATGCTGATGAAGATTATCTGTCATCCAGGTCATAGTCATTCCGTAAAAGTAAAAAAATATCCACTGGACTTGGTTTCCAAGATTTGAAGATGTTTCGCCACCTCTCCAGGAAGCTTTCTCAATTCAAATGTCTGGATCCGCAGTGAGTTTGAGTCTTATATAGACAAGGCCTTGTATCGATTGGATACATGCAAATGGTAACCGATGAATGGGTCGTTTGGTTCCATCGTTAGCCTGTAATATCTGAAACCTGTCTATGATTCTGAAGGTCGTCGTTAAAGGGGGGGATTGTCGTTAAAGGGGGGGATTGTCTCCTGTAATACCTGAAACCTGTCTATGATTGTTATGGGTCGGGCATTAAGGAGGTATTGTTCACCGGCTGGAGCGGGGAGGTATTTTTACAAATCCAGACGTTTGAATTGAGAAGGCTTCCTGGAGAGGAAGCGAAACGTCTTCAAATCTTGGAAACAAAGTACAGTGGATTTTTTTAAACTTTTACGGAATATTCTACCATCCAAAAATGGAAGATGAGACAGCTAGGCAAGTTAGGGGCCCATAGTCACTCTGGAGGAGCTGCACTGATCCACAGTGAATGACAAACTAGGAAGGGGAGAAGAAGCCGGCATAGAATGACCTAGTCAAAGTCCATAATTGAACCTAATTGAGAAAATGTATGTCGACTTGATAAATAATGTTCAAAGATGCTCTTAATCCAGTCAGACACCTTCTTCACAATTCGGCAAAACTTTGTATTTTTTTAAAACAAATTCTAGAAAAGTTTTTTGTATTAATTAAAGATAGAAACAATCATTAAAAAATTTTTTGTTGTGTTATACCTTAAATCCCTAATGTGACACTGCAGCAGCACGGTTATACAGAGGAGAACACAGAGGTTGCCAGCTTACTGCAGAGTACAGGCTAATTAAAAATCACTCCAGGAACACAAGGTACTGTCAACCTTTACCTCTACCTGTGAGGAAGAGTGTTTCCCAATATTTCCCAATGTTGGATTTGAGTTTTACTTTTTAGAGTCAAATTTTAAAGATAGAGAAAATAAGTGCTTCTATTTCAACTTTTCAAATTGCCAGTTAGCTCCTAACAAGCAGGTTTGAAAAAGTTTTACCTCGCTGAGTTTCCGTGATTGTCATTATTGTTTGGGTTTTAACCAGAGCTATCTCCAAACAGTTCAACCAATGGAAATGATAAAACCTCTTTCAATCACTTGATTGACAGTGTGTAACAACAGGTGGGGGAGGGTAGATGCAACAGGTGCTGTGAAGCCCTACAGGAAGAACAAACTACAATGTACAAGAAATCCAACTTGGTTAATTTGCACATTTGACAGCTACCATAACAAACATTCCTCTAGGCTTGTTGTGGTTCATTTGTCATTAAATTGGTTGGGAGGTCACAGGGTCGACGATGAGGGAAGACTAGTAGTTGACCTGGTATTAGACATGCTCAGGAAACACCCATAGACCAGCTGCCTACCATCAAATCATTAATCTACTAAAATATTCCATCCTAAAGCAAAGACTACTTTCTATAGTCAATGAAATTTGGACATTTTAAAATCTTAAGCTCAAAATAAAGCTCGAAAGTACATTATTCTACACACAAAACTGCAAAAACTAACTACAAATAAGTAGAAATATCTTAAATTAAGTGTATTTACTCTTAATTTGAGTAGATAAATAAGATGTTTTGCTAATGGAATATTTTTACTCTTATTTTGTCTTATTTCAAATATAAATTGTTTTGTTCGATTGGCAAAGTGTCTCACTTACCTCTTAAATTTAAAGGAAAAGGAACTTATTTAAGAAAAAATTACAATTCGTTTTCAGTTTTTTGCAGTGAATGAACTTGAAATTTTTTAACTTTGCTTTTATTTCAGAAAAAAAACAAAAAACAGCATTTGTAACAATTATTTGGATCATTTTAAATAGATCTGACTGAGAAGAGCCTAAAAGGAGCTACATATAATGACACATTTTTCTAAGCGTGTTTGGATAATGTAAAAACTGTTGAAACTCCTGACGATGTTTTTTTTATTGAAAAGGAGGATTGAGATACATGTAATTGTCATGACAGAGAGTTATACAATGTCCTTTGAATTTCCTCTGTACGTTTATTATGATCTTTAAGTTTGTGTTCCATTTACTCTTTTAGTTTATCTTTTCTGTTTGGAGTTTTTTTTTATTGTTTACTTCAAGAATTACCTGTTTTGTTTTTGCCTTAAGCCTGTAATTAGAATCTCGCCAAATTAATTGTTCTATGTTTACAGTAGGTATTTATGCATGCTTTCTAATTTAAACTTTAGTCAATCAAAACGAACTGATCCTTCCTTCAGTCCGTCTGTTTGTCCTTCCTTCCTTCCTTCCTTCCTTCCTTCCTTCCTTCCTTCCTTCCTCCACTGTCCGTCCATTAGGGGTGTAAATCACATCCATTATGGAGATTCGATTCAGTATCGATTTCCTGACCCAACGATTCGATTATTTTCGATACTCAAGAATACACCACGATTCAATTTGATTAATTGATTAATCGAATAATCGGTTAATTTTTATTTATTTTTTTACACCTTACAGGCTAAACAAAGTTTCAAGTTTGAAATAAACCAATGAAAGCTGTAATATCGTTATGCATTTTTTTTAGAAACAACAGCAAATAACAGAAGTTGAAAAGTTGCATCATAAAATACTGCACAAAATCAGTGCAATGAGTGCAATGCAATACCTCAGCTCCAGACGTCCCGCCCCCTTGAGAGATGCTCCGCTGCTCCTCTCCCAAATTGTAGGTGACCGCAGACAGTGCCGCAGATAGGAGGCCAGCTTGTTTTGTTTTTATGACCGAAATTGCGGAAAACATCTCGTGAAGTTTGACCCGCTAGAAGAGCGAGCTGCGCGAGAACGCTGGGACCATTTTTCCACCTGGATCTCCGCTCTTTTTAGCCCTCATGTCCCTCCGTCGTCGAACTAAACTCGCCCTGACTTCCTCTCTGCCTCGGCCGTATCTAGACCCACAGCGTGTAGCACAGACCACGCTTCAATATTGAGCATAATTTAAAAATGTCTGTGTCAAGCTCACTGCAACACACTGCTGTAAGAGTATAACCAGGAAGCGCGGTAGGAGGGCAAAATAGGTTCAGCGCCACCGCAGCACAGGAAAGAGAATTACGCCCAGGAGCAAATGGATAAAAATAGACCGGAGGAAAAAAAACAAAAACATGAATCGATTCTCTTGCGGACGTGTCGATGCATCGGATCGTCGGCTGTTGGATCGATGCATCGATACAAAACCATTATTATTTACACCCCTACCGTCCATCCTTCTTTCCATCCATCCATCCTTCCTTGCTTCCTTCCATCCATCTGTCCTTCTTTCCTTCCTGCTGTCCATCCTTCCATCCATCCATCCTTCCTTGCTTCCTTCCATCCATCTGTCCTTCTTTCCTTCCTGCTGTCCATCCTTCCTTGCTTCCTTCAATCCATCTGTCTTTCCTTTCTTCCTTCCGTCCTTCCTTCCATCCATCCTTCTATCCACCCTTCCTTCCTTCCGTCCGTCCATCCCTCCCTCCCTACCATCCGTCCACCCTTCCTTCCTTCCTTCCGTCCTTCCTTCCATCCATCCTTCTATCCACCCTTCCTTCCTTCCGTCCGTCCATCCCTCCCTCCCTACCATCCGTCCACCCTTCCTTCCTTCCTTCCTTCCTTCCTTCCTTCCTTCCTTCCTTCCTTCCTTCCTTCCTTCCTTCCTTCCTTCCTTCCTTCCTTCCTCTTTAATTTTATTTAAATATTTTATTTGGTTTAAGACTGGTTTAATTCTGTTAGATCTTTCAAGCAGAGGCCTGTACCTCGAAGCAAACTCAACCTAGCAGCATTGGTTCCAGTCTATCCAGTTTAACCCATCCACAACAATGGCAGTCAGGATCAGCTGTACCACCAAGCTGGTTATCAGCTCACTAACTCAGACCAGCTCTGACTGTGAATCATGAATCTGTCAACAAGCACCTATAAATGGGCGGGTTCAAGGTAGCAGAACAATCACAATCACTTGCACAGAAGGAAGAGCGTTGTGTTTCTCCTGTTGGGAACAAAAACTCATCTAACAGAAATACACAGAGGGAAAAAAAAAAGTCTCAGGGAAAAGTCAAACATGGTGGCAGAATCCAACAGGGTGACAAAGGATTGCTGACTGCGTAAATGTGAAAGTTACAAATCAGTGTCATTTAACAGAGACATGCATCCTAATCACTGTGCTGCTTATTAATCACGGCCGACCCCCTGATGTTACCCCTCTGGAAGGAAGAGGAATTGGTATCAGATAAAGCACAAGAACAGAATTTCATCAGGTCAGTTTAACGTTTTAAATGAATAATGTTTGGGCTACAACAAAGCTGGAATCTGATGCCACGATTGCATCATATCAATACAAGAAGTGTATTGAGTAAAAACATCCTGATTTTTTTAGCTGTGTCTAAAGCTGTTTTCTGTTATATATGCCAGCCTGTGAAAACCTGTATCACTCATGTTTTCATAGTGAACCAAAGGATGTTCTCACAATTACCGCTCCAATTTTTACCTCCGCCTAGGAGGTTTTGTTATTTTTTCCAACAATTATACATACCGTATAAACAAGTACAAGAACCATACCATAAACAAACACCCTCTCAGATACACATCTGTATTTGAATACTTTAACACTTTTTTCAGCAAGAGACACAAAGTGGTTACAAAGGCTCCGATATCAACCAGATTTCCAAGCTGGTATTACTTAATTGTCCTCGTTGTCTTTAGATAAGTCCAGACCTTCCACAAAAGTCATAAAGGGTCTCCATATATTTTCAAATAAATCACCTTTTCCTTTTAGGAGGTATGTTATACATTCCAGGGGTAAAGTTGTCAACATTTGTCTGACCCAGTGCCTGATAGTTGGTGCTGCTGATTTCTTCCAGAAAAGTGCAATTAGACGTTTAGATTGGAACATACATATATCGATCAATAACTGTTCACATTTGGTATATTTAATATGAAAAAAACAGGATCCAGAGGAATTTCTTTTGAAACAAGTTGTTCTATAGGAGGCTATGTTTTTAGGAGAATTTGTCTGCCTGTGTACAGGATAACTTTAAAAGTTATGACCAGATTTTAATGAAATCTTTATTAAAAGTGCACCTCAGTCCAAGGAATGATGCATTAAATTTTGGTGACGATCCACATCATAATCTGGATGCAGGAATTTTAAAAAGGATTCTTTAACGTTATTTGGCGTAACAAGCAGTTACGACTCACTCTCCAAGTCGCAATCTGCATAACATCTGGTAATGATTCAGATTGTGTGCGAGCTTTGGCTACAGCTTTAGCTACAAATGCTTTTCTAGTTAGTTTATTTTTCTTTAGTTTAATATATCAGTTATATGAGAAGCAAGTGAATGCCAGAGGTGAATAAGGACATACAGGAGAAAACAAACAGAATAGTAAAAAAAATAAACAGAAAAGTTTTCAATTTGTCAAGAACATTTTGTTTTAACTTTGTCTTTTTTTCAGAAAACACTTTTCTGAGGAGATAGATATGCTTGATATTTTACTAAAACCCTTTATTAGTATTATCATTATTCCTGCTGTGACCTTAAATGCTAAAAAAAAAGGCTTAGAACTTAACATTTTGAGCTCAAATCTAAACATTTCCCTCCAGCACAAGTCTTTACACAGGATATATTGTGACTACAGCACCTACGGAAAGCCAAAAGTGCCAGAAACCTTAAACACTGAAGTGTGGTCTATTTGTAAATGTAAATATTTTAAGGTGAGGTGCAATCCATTAATCAAATTAACAAAAAATATATAGTTTTTCATTAGTTTAATTATTACAACTTTTAAATATGTGTTTACTTGAAGTCAATTTTCTGTAGACATCATAAATCTATTTCATCGCGTTTTACAAGCCAACATTATTTTTTCTGCAAGAACATCCGTCATATTGACTTACGTTCACTGTGAGCTTTAGCACAGCAATGCAACAAGATTTTTTAAAAAGCAACTAGTTTATCAAAGCCGTCCGCCGGCCGAGAACGCTTCCTGTTTTGTAAACCTTCTACTTACCACGTTAAAACTTCCACTGTTCTCTCTCAGTTTGTCTATCTGCTCATAGGTCCATCCCATCTCCACAAACACCTAACAGTATTAGTATTCATGAAAACCTTGCTGTGTGTGCTTATGATAATTTGACAGAGCTGTGCGCCGAGATTCATTGAGATGCACCTTCAGACGTATAGACTCATTAACATTCATTAATCATGAACACCTCTAATGCTCATCAGGTGGCCTGTGCCACAAAATGTAATTGAATTAAAGCTGCGGCTTAAAGTGCGAGAGAAAACCGCAGACTTTGAGAGCTCCCTTCAAAAACCGCCGCTGTGTGTTTCTGCAGAAGTGGAAGTGTTTGGATGACCTACATGGTGTGGCTCTTGTTCTCCACTAAATTGATGTCTGAAGGCTGCAGCTCTGGGATCCACCTCTCCAGCTCCTCGATCCAGGGATATTTGAGAGAGGAGGGCACCACAACCAGGAGCGGCCAGTCCTGTTTGTAAGCACATGCCACCGCGATGGCCTGCACTGTCTTCCCAAGGCCCATCTGAAGGAAAGATGCAAAAATCAACACATGGCAAAGGGGGAAACGAAAAAAACAACAACAAGTCAATCTCACAGAGGGGGCCCTCGGCTGCAAATTGCATATGACGGCCGAGCTCGAGTGAGGCCCAGGAGCAATAAGGTCTCACAATGATTCTGGTGTCAAAAGCGATTAGGCACACGGGACCGCAGCACAGGGTTGACAAATTAATTTGGAAGTCATGCAGAAAAGTCTCAGGTTTTTTGCTTGTTTTTTTTTGGTGGAAGGGAAAATAGATTTCCTTATCAGAATGAGTCGTTTACTTACCTCATCAGCGATCATACATCTGCAAAACAAGGAAAACAGAGAAGCTAAATTAGCGGCATGTTTGAGACAGCTGATTTTTAATGATTTCTGTGGGGGAAAACAACAGCCTCCACAGTGTGAGGCTTCAGCAATCCAAAAAGGACCTACTGTCGAATCTCACGCCCTTTTCGGTGAACGTGCACCAAGTCGGGGCAGATTTGCTCTGCTCTTGGATGCACCAGAAATCTGTCACTAGTAATTTAGCTCTGTGCCGCTATTCTGCTTAAGCTTGAGTGCTGATAGTGCAATTCAATATTTATGCTTCTGCTTCAGCTGGATTATTCTGTGTTTGGAGTAGGAGAGCAGCTCTTTATATCTTTATTTCACTTTCTTCTGCAAGGATCTTTATCCAGCTCTACTTTTATAATAGGTAGAGACATTTGCATGATTCTTTTTTAAATAAACAGCAAATATTGTTTTAATTCAAGCACCTTAGTTGGGGACAAGTCCTCATTGGCTCATTAGACACTATCAAATATTATATAACATGATATAATATGACATAAGAACATTTAGACACATACAGAGAGAATAGTTCATCATATGGGAAGCAAAGTACTGCAGATACCAGGCATTTTCCAAAAATGCTTCCAAAGATAGAAAATCCTCTTTAAAGGTCAGCGCAGAATCTTCGCTTCATCTTTCCAACATAAATCAGGATGTTTTAAGCTGAATTGGTTCATAAACAGTTTATAAATAACAGTGTAAAGGACAATGAAGAACATCTTTCACCAAAATCACACAAATTTCACACAAACATGATTGTTCAGGTGTAGAAATAATCACACATAGAAGCTAAACGGTGCAAATTTCACACAATAAAAACAGTCATTCTAGCCTAATTTGAAATCTGGCTCCCTTTTTTTTATTTATGCGATTAAATCAGCAGTCGGTCGCTTCTTTGTTTCCACTTTTGAACGCTGGTTTGGATATTTCTGATACGTGTTTGAGCAACTGTTAAAATGCCGTACGGAACAATGAAAGTGCGACATGGCTGTCGTCTCCGGGGATAATATGGATCCAGATCAACCTCTGCTTCTTTGTCCAGTAGGCCTGAGCCTATTGTCATGACCTTCCTTTTTTTTTCTAATAAATGCTTCCAACATTGTGTCACAAGTAACAGAGCAGCAGAGCACCTCTGAATACCTCAGAGCCGCTCATTATTCTTTCTCGTTCGCCTCCTCCTCTTCCTCCTCCCATCTCCGCCCCATTTCTCTCTTTCAGCTGAGGAACATGATTAATGTGCACCTTGCCACCGGTGGTTTTTCCTAATTGCCAACACACCGGCTCAGTCAGCGCAATGCACACACACACACACGGGTCCAGCATGTGTGTGAAAAGTGCATGCAGAAGGCATGGAAGAATAAAAAGTGGAAACACACACTGTGTCAAACGTTCCAAGGCGACAGGCGTACATATATGTGGCTGCACATGCACCCACCCACCCACCCACACAACACCCCGGGAGGGAGTATGGCTGGGGCAGGTGCTTGCCATTTCTCAACACATTAATCATCCTCCTTTAAATAACCTGAGTGTCGTCTTGACGGTTTGAGACTGCGAGCACACTGCGGTGCTGTTGCCTGACGACGGCACGCTCCCCCCGCTGCAGCATCTTTCTAATGTTATCTCTGAAACCCACGAGCCCCGAAGTGTCAGGAAACGGGCTCCGCTGCCTCCCGAGCCGGCTGCTGTGATTTGATGGCTCTGACCTCTACACGCGGTTGTGTTGTGTGGACCCGTGTCTAACCCCAATTTCCCAGCCAAGGTAAAGACTCTCTTTTGAGGACCGGACCTGGGCTGCTCTCTGCTAAGTGTGGGATGGCGGACAAAAGGCTGACTGGAAGGGCGCTCCGGTGTGCCATGGATGGACCCACTCGGATATCTCACACATTTAAGGGTTCAGAGGGATGTTTTGCTCAATACACTGATTCCACAAAGCTTTAAGCAGAAGAAAACCTTAAAAGGTTGAACACAGTTACCGGTTTAATGGTATCATGGCATAAAATGAAAACAGAAATCTTACAGTGACAAAAAATAGCTGATAAACTCATTATCTGAATGTTTTTCTTTCCTCTTCTGCAACATTTGCTCTCAATCGAATTTCCCGTTTATTTAACTTTAATAAGGTTTCACCTCATCTTGATGTTTACATGAACTTTATTTTTAGATTATGTTCTGAAACGACACGCGGACGTGTTAATCATCTAAAAAAAAACAGGGAGGGCCAGGTAATAACGACAGCAGAGGTTCCCACACCTCAATTAATGACAGATTCAAAGGCATTTTTCATCAACAGTTGCCTTTTAATTTAAGGACCACGTCTGGTGGCATTTAACTACTGCTACTATCAAGAAATACCTTTAAAACAATACAAAGTAATAAAAAATGAATTGTATAAAAAAACAGATTCTGTCAAATTTCATTAAGGGCTAAAATAGTTAATCCAATTAATCCTGGTTAATCGATTATTGAAATTATCGTCAACTAAATTAGTAATCCTTTCATCGTTAACTGGAGTATAGAGACACTAAAATATGCCTTTAGCTCACAGAGCAACCCTCTTAGAGCAGTAATGATATAAATATTGTAAAAACAAATATGTAAATATTTTGCATAAAAAATAAAATACTTTTTTGTCTGTCAATATGCTCTATCAGAACTCCTCGAGTGGAATCTTGGCTATCCAATTAATAATCAATTAATCAAAAAAATGATCGACACATTTAGCGATTCGCGAAATAAGAGTTGCAGCCTTAATTCCATTAGATGATATTGGTATTGATTTAAAAAACTTTCATAAATGTTATAAATATTTAAAGGGCAACATACATTTCACTGTCTTAGTTTTATACAAGATCTTGTGAGGTGCTCCTGAGCTATGTTACTCTAAAAATCACAATATATTGCTTTTGCTAATTTTTTGCGATATATATAGCAATGAATTGTATGGTCACACATGTATCATGATGCATTTCACGTCAACTAGCACTGAACGATTTAGCCAAAAATCAAAATTGCTATAATTTTCAACCAATATTGCAATTGTGATAGCCTGGGTGCCATTCCGAACTTAGTCCCGCCCACAACGTTTGAGGTCGGGAAGTTCGGTCTGGCATTGCTCAGCAGTAGCGTGAGTATGCTCGCACAATATCCGGCGATCCAATCAAATTGTCAGGGCGGGCTTTATACGATGATGGACAGATGATCAACAGTAACGTAATCAACCACGTCACCAAAGCGCGCTTGGGTGACAACAACAATGCTTGCCGCTGGAGAGTTGAGGTGTGTAGATTCTGCTATTAGGTCTGTTCTAGAAGATATCGACAGCAAATTAATTTTAAAAGAGGAACAGAGAAACGCGATCAAGGCTCATCTTCTTATTCTAGGCGTGAAACTGCACGCTTTGATTTTTGTTGACAACAACTATGCGTCGCTTAACATACGTCACGCACTCTGTTGCTCTTATTGGTTGTAGGTCTATCCAATTGAGTGCAGAGGCATTTTTTTTCCTGGTTTGTTCGAAACACGCCCCATAATCACAGCTCTATGGAGCAGCATCAGACTCATATTCTGACTAGAATTGAGTAGGACTAAGTCAGGCTACAATTGTGATTTTCTTTTGCACAAAGCAAAAGCATATTGATGTTTTAACTGCAGGGTTTCAGTTTTTTTTATTACCTTGAAAGCCTGCTTGTACAGATTCCAGTGTTGTTGGACTTGACCGTAACATTTGCATGAAAAATTTCTTACTTCTACTATAATGCATAGATCTAGGTGCTAGCTGCAACTCTTTGTTCTTTTTTGTGCGACACCATACCTACTTTAATACTTTTACCGCCACATAAAGGGCTGGAGGGAGAAATTTAGTGTCTTCCACTTGTTAAATGCAATTTGAAAATCAAATTTTTCTAAATAGCGATTATATTGAAAATGCAATTAATTTCCCTGCCCTACTGTCAACAAATTTCTTTAAATTCACACCCCTCATACTTTGCGGTGGCAAGATGTGATGGCGCTAATTGCTGATTATCGTTAATCGCAATAATCGTGCTGAGGTGCATATTTTGGGTGTATTTTGTCAACAACTCAGCAAACATTTCTTTGGTAATGTACGCCTCATAAAATTTTCATTTTCCAGGGATGACATTTAGCCTGAATTCACCCGCGAAAAGATTGCACAAAAACAGAAGTTGTCTATATGAAATTTTAAACCTCAAAAAAGATTCAAGGAAAGGTGTTTTATTTCTTCTTAAATTCCAAAGCTTTTTTTTTTTTATTATTGGCTCTACTAATGATTGAAGTATTTTCTCTTTTCTTTTTTACATTATAGTCATTTATTAATAGTAGGAAAATGGGTTTATGAGACTCCAGTAAATAATATCTACCAGGTTTGGTTTGATAGAAAGTCACCTGCTGAGTTCCACTGACCTTGGAACTAGAAAGTTGTAGTGATATATTCGAATAGATTCAGTTAAGGCCAATTTATGCTTCTGACACATAGCCTCTGCAATTGTCAAATCTGTCTCTGTGCGTGACCACGCCCAAACGCAGAGGTTCTGCAATCCTGACTACGCGTCGGACGGTCGCAAACCCTCGCAGACCTCAAACGGAAGTGCGCAGACAAAAAGCAGCAGTGATTGGTCCTTGGTATGCCTTTCTAGCTGTCTGTGTGGTCATCCTTCTCGATTCGGTGCCGAGGCGCACCATTTTTAAGGAGGAACAACTACAATGGACAACTACGACGAAAGGTTAATCGAGGAGGTTCGGATGTAAAAACTTGTGATCATTCGCCGAAGTTCTCACGAGTTCTCAAATAGGCTCCCTCTTGCGCTTTGGCGGGAAACTGCTGTGCATCCCTAGAAATTCCAGACCGACGGTGCAGAAGCGTACCAGCAAGCCAGATCCAAGCGACATCTGATGTAGGGCGACTGTGGCGTGTAGGGCGACAATGGCGTCGGATGTAGGAGTTTGCCCTGAAATCGAAGGATTGACGGTTCAAGCCCCGGCTCCGACTTTCAGTGTCGTTGTGTCCTTAGGCAAGACACTTCACCTGCATTGTCTTCTGGTGGTGGTCAGAGGGCCCGGTGGCGCCAGTGTACGGCAGCTCCACTTCTATCAGTGGCTCCAATGTAGCTTGCCACCATCAGTGTGTGCATGAATGGGTGAATGAATGTAGTGTAAAGCGCTTTTGTCAAGTCTCCTAACTTGAACTTGGTATGTTTCAACATTTATAACAATTGGCAGGAACATGTCAGCGTGAACATGTCAATGTTACATAATTAATAATTAAGAGCTGACATTAGAAAAAAAGTCAGAAAGTTTTACCTGTTGATTCAAGCAGCAGCCATAATAAATCCAGATGTCAGGTACGGTTGTGTTTGCCCAAGTTTTTGACATTAAGTTTCGCATCTGGGAGACTTTCAGTAGAATTATCCTAATCAGAAGTCGGAGTTTTCGACTTTCGAGTAAAAATTTTATGCTGCAATTATTTGCCACATTTCACATGACGGCCAAACTGTCCAGACAGAGATCTGAAATTATGGCGTAATACCAGTAACATCTTAGCCTTTCTGGACCACATCTGGACTAAAATACAGAGCTAAAAGCCATTTTGATAACTTCTACATGAGATAAATTTCTTTACTATGAAGTAATGCTCCGAAATATCACCGCCGCAACCTTCAGAATAAATTAACCCAGCTTCATGAGTCAGAATTAAATGAACATGAGGAAAAAAGAAAGTCTGTGTTCATAACTCCAGGTCTGTTTACGTGAAACAACTTAAATAAAATAGAGCTTTAAGAAACTATCATCAAGCATTACCTTCCTCTACATCACAGATGGTTGCCGACATAATACCCTTACATAACGGTCCTAATGCACTGTGTACCTAAATGTTTAATCATACATCTTGTCCTTTTGTTTTTATCACAGTACATTAAAGAACTTAAAGGCCTGGTAATACAAGCTGTAATGATGCATCTACTGAAAAAAAATACAAATTTCTCCTAATGTTAAATGAACATATTCGTCTAACCCCTTTCTGCAATATGCATTAAGGGCGTCTAAACAAAATCATTCTTCCCTCCAATACACAGTATGTGCTCAGTAGGTTCTAACATTTTATTTATGATGTTTAGCCTCCACACGTTGCTTCTCTATAAACCTCCTTTAAATGTCCTGGATGGATACTGTCCAAATATTGTTAGCTTGTCTATTAAGGCTACGGGTAATTTATGGTGAGTGAAATATTTTCATGCTGTTCAACAGAATCCGTCTCCTGCTGTCTTCACAACACAAAAAAACCTATTATAATAAAAAGCCCATTACAAGTTTCATGCCTTATTAGGAGGGAATGGGACTTAGTGTTTAGAAAGTAAATACTCTAAGTGAGGCACCTTGAAAATATAATGCAGATGTATGTAAGATCATGTCTACTGCTGGTGATAAATGACCCAGATTATAGCCGAGATGTTCTACAAATGAGACGCTCTTAAAATGGATAATAGAACAGTTAGGATGAAGTGCTTCAGGAGCTTTATGTCTTCTCCATTACGTCGATCACAAAACGTTAAAAGATGGAGCGAGGACTGTTATCCACAAACCTACCTACCATTTATGCCCTTTTCCTAAATATATTTGCCAAAATAAAAATAAAAATAATAACTAAAAAGTAATTTTCATAACAACCTTGCTATAAGTTGCATAACAGACTGTGTCAATGTTTCCCTGGTTGGTTTGAGTGAATGCACTTAATTTAAGAAAAATTTACTTATTTCTAGATCGTTTTTGCGGTGCAGTCTGAATCTCAAAATTCTAAAATATTTCTCAATCCGTGAACGCACCATACTAAGTGCTGCTGAGTCACCGTGACAAAAAGCAGCAATCTGAAAGTTGTTAGAGAGCGACGGAAAAGCTGCTTTTGGATGTTTGGAAAGAAAAGTTTTAGGAAAGTGCATTTTGAATGACTTATTAACACTTTTCAATTTCATTCAGGGATGCCTGCTTGATTATGAGAAAACAAAACAATCAGGGTTAAGGTATTCTATGTTATAATCAGGAGTTTATAGAATTTATTGAGTTTTCAAAATGTCAGTTGCATTTGGAGAACGACAAATTGCCTTCCGGTGAAACATTTTCCCCGCCGCCTTCTTGTTGGTTCCTTCCTCTAAATAGCTGGCCGATAATACTTCAGTTAAGTGGCAACTATTACTTGAATAACAAAGCTTTAATTGTGTGCGAGTCATCGATGGAAATCAAATCTTGCCTCTTCAGCCATTAGCAAGTTGTCCAGACTTCCTTCTCTCCAATATTTGCTCTGCCTGAAATACCTCCAGATAGAAGCTTTGGTGAGGTCCTGTCAATGAGGAGGAGCAGTCGCTTTACTCTAAGACTAGGATTGGCGAGCGGTTCGTCCGTCTTAGCCTTATATTTCATGTATAGGTAAGGGTAGGAACATAGACCGACCACTAAATTGAGGGTTTCCACTTTCTGATCAAATCTTCTTCACTTGAACTCTTCCACTTGAGGCAAGAACTTCTCTAAGACTTAA
Source organism: Cyprinodon tularosa (assembly GCF_016077235.1). Classification (NCBI taxonomy): domain Eukaryota; kingdom Metazoa; phylum Chordata; class Actinopteri; order Cyprinodontiformes; family Cyprinodontidae; genus Cyprinodon; species Cyprinodon tularosa. The sequence goes on along the minus strand of NW_024038431.1, from coordinate 2,096 downwards.
AGAAGTCAAACCCAAACTAGTTGGGAACCCCTGAGGGAGCCAGAGGGAGCTAGCATAAAGTTCCCCCTTTAATGACATGACCACTTTTCTTGCTGCTTTCGTCCGATTGTTTTGCACCTACTAATGCTCATCTTCTACATTAATGGCAGTCTTCAACCTGAAGGCTAAAGGACACTCGTTTGAGGACAACAACGTCCATATTCCTGCAAAGGAAGAAAGATGGTCTGAGCGAGGGGTTGAGGACAGGGGAGCAACTTTGTGATGAAAGTAGGTGGGGACACTCTAATGCTACGTTCACACCGGACGCAGCAGGCGCGGCAGAGGCAGCGAGTTTACATGCAAAGTCAATGGTTGACGCGCGTCAAGGCGCAGCAAAAGGTCCCGCAGCGTGTTTTGAGCAGCAGGCGCAGTGCGTCTGAGCAGCTGAAGCAGCGTGTCGGTCGCATTTAAGCATCTGATGCGCGTGACGCGCCGCAAACAAGCTGCTGCTCGAGATGGAAAAATTTAACTTTTGCTGCTCGACGCGCCGCGTCAACTAATCAGAGAAGCTGATCTGGGAGCTGGCAGAGAGACAGACACATCGCTTATGACACAGAGCGCTGTGATCACTCCTCTGAAACTGTTTATTGATGCATAAATTAACTTAAAATGCAGGAATCTGCCGGCAGAATATGTTCGCTTTTATTATCCTGCTGCCTGCAGTTTGGATTATTTAGATGAAAAACACCTACCAGCTGCCGCAGTGAACCGCGTGGAGGCGACCCGGCCAGAGGCTGCTGATGAAGGGATTTCTACTGACAGCGCACCGCTGGTATGTGGGGTTCTCAGCGGCTCTGACAGAAAAAATATTGAAGGCAGGATTGTAATCTGAATGAACTGACGGCACTGATTACGTTTTCAGGTGTATTTTCTCACTTAAACACATATTAAAACTACTTTATTCCCACTGATCACAGCAAATATAGCTGCAAGGCAGAGAAAGGATAGTGAAGCTCCGCCCAACGCGCTTCAGACACACTTTTGCACCGCGCAGCCAGAGCAGCAAAGCTGCTTCAGCCGCGCGTCAGAACTAACTGGTACAAGCAGCAAAAATGAAGCAGCAGACGCGATTTTGCTGCTTTTGCTGCGTCCAGTGTGAACGTAGCATAAGAATGGAGGCTGATGGACCTACAGTTATTCGACCCGAATGCTTTCATTAGGTTTTCGTATTTTCCAAAAATGAGCTGAAACATATATTTATTGAATGTTTCCTATTGTTGAGAACACAAGATAACCATAATACACTGATATTCATATTTATAGATAGTGTTAAAGAAAAATGATTATTTTTTAGACTTTAATACAGTTAATCTTATGGCATGTGTAAACACTCTCACTTGAACATATTTCTTAATTTTGAACAAGGCTGTGTTAATGATTTAAAACTACTAATGGATAAGTATTTAGACCACCAGCCCATAGAATGAGTATCTCCTGGGGGGTGAATAACAGTTAAGCCTGCAGGAGAGATTTCTGCTTGGTTTACAGAAGGTCAAAAGTGAGGCCCCCCGCATTCCACAAGCTGTCTGTGAGAGCTTATCTTGTGTTTTATGACTTTAGGAATGCTAGATGCCAGGACAAGCTTTCCGCCTTTTCTTGTTAAAACAAAGAAGCAAATGACCCCAGATGTTTGCAGTAAATTAGGTGAAGCTCAGTGTCAGAGATGGCTCTGGTTGGAGGACCGAGGGCCAGCCCTTTTTGAATGGATTAGATACAAGAGGATAAAGCTTTCTAAATAGAAGTTACAGATCAGATTTTGCTCTTGCAAACTCTCCAAAGATGTCTTGTACGTCTTTGCTTTCTTTCCTCCTATGTCAGGTAATGGAATGTATGTCTCTGTTGTTCTGCAGTTTCTGGTGTAGGTTTGTGCATTGTCTTATTTCTAAGTTTATGCATTGTCTTATATTGGATTAAACTCTGTAATTCTGTGATGTCAACACGCCTTGCTGATTTTCATAGTGACCAAACGCAGCTCGCCGAGTGGACCTGGGGAAGGGAAGAATCAGAAGCCAATCTTTTTCCAAAGTTAACTATGATTAGAATATTTTCTTCCTTTA
>NW_024038430.1:0-38403 GCF_016077235.1 Cyprinodon tularosa | reverse complement strand
TATAAAAACAGCATCCAATTAGCTTTCCTGTCATTATCAACATTTTCTAGAAGCTGAGGCAAAAATCACCTCAAATGTTTTTGAAACAGTTGCAGAAAAATGAAGTTATTTTATAACTGGGCATAAATAATTACTCGGTTTACATAAAAACGGCTTTAGCCATTATTTAGTGACAGTTAGTAAGACTATTGTTTTAGAAACAGCAGTCTGTGTGTGTATTCTAGATGATGTTTCTCTATTGACAGGCCTGCCAACAGCTTCTAATCCTGCATGTCTCCCGACAGACACAGCTGTAACCTGGTCATAATAAAACACACCTTCTCTGTCATCCACTCGGCCTCCTGCTTTCATTCCCAACTCTAAGAATAGCTGAAAACAAGAGGCTGATCCAGAATAGCAGCGCTGTCTCTTTCTGTTTGACTTATTCCTATGCTGGATTCATGAAGCAGTTTAATGAGTTACAGGAATCCAGCGCATTCAGTTTTTTTTCTCAGGTTATCCTGAGCTATCTCTATAGTTCTGCTGCTATAGGCTTAGACTGCTGGAGGACATAGGGACCCCTTTTTCATCATTCTGCTTCATTCTATCTCTATTCTCCCACTCTGCAGAATCTGTTAGTTCAATCTCTAACGTTCTGCTTTCTCTTCTGCTAAAAAATCTATTTTTGTCGGTTAAGATGTTTTTGTTTTTAAGCAGATTTTTATTTTTGCAGTTAGAAAAATGTTCGTTAGAGGTGTTTCAATTCAATTCAATTCAGTTTATTTATATAGCGCCAAATTCACAGCACATGTCATCTCAAGGCACTTTACAGTTCAACCAGATCATACAGTCAAATTGATACAAAGTTTTCTATCTAAGGAAAACCAGTTGATTGCATTGACTCATTGACTCAAATACAATCCCCCACACTAAGCATGCTTGTAGCGACAGTGGAGAGGAAAAACTCCCTTTTAACAGGAAGAAACCTCCAGCAGAACCAGGCTCAGTGTGAGCGGCCATCTGCTGAGGCCGACTGGGGTTCAAGGAGACAGAAGCAGAGATACAAAAAGCAGCTGTAAAAGGCGGCCCCGTCCAGGAAACACACAGCCAGGCAGACGAGCTCCAAGGCAGCTCCCATGCCAGAGGACGAAGAGAGCACATCCACTCAGTCACGGCCAGAGAAACAGGACCACACTGGAAAACAGGCCGATCTCCAACATCTATAAACAAGGGTGTTGATGGAAGCAGCACAGCTGATGTTTCTTTCCAGGATGACGTCACAGCCAAACAGGAACAGACGAGGCAAAGCTACTCTGAGGAAAAGCAGAGAGAGCAGAAGGTTAGAGATTGAACTAACAGATTCTGCAGAATAGGAGAACAGAGAGAGAATGAAGCAGAATGATGAAATGGGGGTCCCTATGTCCTCCAAATGTCTAAGCCTATAGCAGCAGAACTATAGAGATAGATCAGGATAACCTGAGCCACTCTAACTAGAAGCTTTATCAAAAAGGAAAGTTTTAAGCCTAGCCTTAAAAGTAGACAGGGTGTCTGCCTCACGGACTAAAACTGGTAGTTGGTTCCACAGGAGAGGAGCCTGATAACTAAAAGATCTGCCTCCCATTCTACTTTTAGAAATTCTAGGAACCACTAGTAAACCTGCAGATTGAGAGCGAAGTGCTCTGTTAGGAACATAAGGAACAATCAGATCTCTGATATAAGATGGAGCTTGGCCATTTAAGGCTTTATATGTGAGAAGGAGGATTTTAAATTCTATTCTTGATTTAACAGGAAGCCAATGAAGAGAAGCCAGGATAGGAGAGATATGATCTCTCTTTTTAATTTTCATCAGAACCCTGGCTGCAGCATTTTGGATCAGCTGAAGGCTTTTAACTACAGTTTGTGGACTTCCTGATAGTAAAGAATTACAATAGTCCAGCCTTGAAGTAACAAATGCATCGACTAGTTTCTCAGCATCATGGGGGAGCGTTTCATGGGGGAAATTTAACTCAACAGTCAGTGTTTTGCTGATTTCTATTCAGAAAAAAGATTTTTGATTCACTAATTTTCAAATAATTAATCTGTGGTAAAATCCCTTAGAATCTAGATTTGATTATTTTCATCTGATATTTTGTACCGGAGAGGAAAAATCTAAATATTTGTTTTGTTTGGTGAGAACTGACATAAATCTTACCCTCTATAACGGGGATTCCCAAACATTTCTGTCCGTGACCCCAAAATAAACAATTCAGTAGACTGGTGACACCCTGAAAATAAATACAATAACTTCACAGTATAATTATTCATACACATAAAGTCAAATAATTCCATCTCCCACAGCACACACCAAAGTCAATTTATTTGAAGAATCTACATCTAGAATATCTGGACAATCTTTAGATCTACTTTTTAAACCAACATGTGTAAAAGAACTGATTCACTGACCTGAAATCGTTTTGTTTTTTTAATTTCTGAACCAATTTTATGACCAAATCCGATTTCACTCAAATTCCTTTTTTCAGTAATAAAGAGTTATTGCTGCTGACTGTAGTTGATATAAATATAAATAAACATGCATTGATTTTACCTTGAATATATATGAAATAGAGATTGTTGGTGTAGATGTGCCTCAAGTTTTATAAATAAAGGAAGGTTTCTCCCTCAAATTTTATCCCTTGGTTACAAAAACGATCTAGAAATAAGTTAAAAGGGACTTTATGTGTATTTTTTTATTTCTTTTAATTTGAATAGATAAATAAGGTGATTTGCCAATGCAATTAGTTTAGTTAGACTTAAAATAATTAGATAATATGCACCTGAAATAAGACAAAGCAATAGTTTTCTTCTTATTTTAAATGTAAATTGTTTTGTTCTGTTGGCAAAGTGTTTCACTTCCTCCTTAGTTCAAGAAAAATGAATTTATTTTATGAAAAAAGGGCTTATTTAGATTTACAGTTTTTTCCTAATACTAACTGGAAAAAAGGTTGGATAATTACATTTCTCGCTGGTCTGACTGGTTAGGATGCAGATTCATTTTTTTCAAATCTCTGCACAGTTTATTTTTTCAAAAGATGCCTCACAAAGAGTTTTTACATTGTTTATTAGCACGAAGTGACTGACATGAACTATCCAATGTTAGATCACTTATGTCAAAGTCAAGGCCGTATCCAGGGCGGATCCGGCCCACGAATTGTTTATCCACGGCCCCCTGGATCATATTTAATTACCATTAGAACCCAGTGTTGGGCACGTTACTTTGAAAAACTAATTAGTTATAGCTACTAGTTACTTCTCCCAAAAAGTAACTGAGTTAGTAACCGAGTTACTCCACAATAAAAGTAACTAGTTAGTAATAAAAGTAACTATTGCATTACTTTTGCGAGTATGAAATCAATAACTGGGGATGTCTAATTCTGAAATCGTGTGTTTGGGTTGTTATACATACTGCAACATGTAGCTATATCCATCCATCCATCCATCCATCCATCCATCCATCCATCCATCCATCCATCCATCCATCCATCCATCCATCCATCCATCCATCCGTAGTTCCCCTGTGGCGCGAGCACAGGGCGGCTGTTACGCGCCTTTAGCGAGCATGCGTGTTTCCTGTCGCTTGTGCGGTGAATCGTGCCGCCGCGCTGTGCGGAGATGCAGAGGAAACCGTATCTGATGGGGAAACGCAGCTCGACGTAACACCGGTATTTCCATCAGAAAAACGCTGTTTTGCTGCAGGAGTCCTCCTCACTCTCCATCCTCCCCTCTCTCATGATGCGCGCACGAGTCGTATCATGAAAAAAGGTTAATTGTGCGACCTGGTGCAGTAAAGGGGTGTCGGCAATTGTAACTGCTTTATAGTTACAGTAAGAGTAATAATTTTGATTACTCGCTACTAAAAAGGTAGCGGCGTTAGTAACGCCGTTACTCCCATCACTGTTAGAACCGGCTCACAGGCCACGGCCGTTTGTGCTGCTACTTTGCAGGTGTCGTCCTATAATTCTCTTCTTGACGACTTAAAATTGAAGCTAAGTTTTATAAAAATTCAAAGTTCTTAAAAAGCAGAAAAAGTCTCAAACAAAGATCAAAAAATTCAGACAGAGGGCAGCTGAGTCCGGGTCCAGTGTTTATTGCTAAACACTACACATTTACACAGAGCTGGTGAGCCGAAGCTGACAAATGGTGAAACCAGCTCCCTTTTATACATTTCTTATCGGTGGAAAAACCCCCTTCAGAACATATTTCAGTCATTGGTAAAGGTCACATTGATATTTATCTGCAAAACACGGTGACATTCATAGACACATCTCATACTTGTGAGAGCACTCTCTCAGGCCATGAAAACATCTGGTGCATTCAAATCAGAAACTTATGACGGTTTAGTCAAAAACATGTCAGCCCTTGCTTCAAACCATGTCAATCTACCATACTGCTCCCCCTTCGACTCATCACCCTTTATGGGACCATTACTGCTCCGTGTGCTTTGAAAATAACAACTCCTTTGTATGGCCAGATTTTTGCTGAGCTGGACTACCTTGAGATGTCAAATATTTCATTTTTATTGCGGGTGCTTTCTTATCACTAAGGGGCCTCAACCCTGCGTTGTCCTGTAGATCTCACTCCCAGCTGCAGCTGATACACACACTCACTCTGCTTCTCTTCTCTTTGGCCCCGAATTGCTCTTATAACAGTTTTTGGGAAAACAACTTTAAACTTATAAAACATTAGCTTTATTTTATCTTATGATTAGTACAGATTAATACACAACACAGGCTACCGTTGCATTGTGGGGAATGTAGTGCTAGTGCGGTTGTGTTGCAGCACACTACATTCCCAGGGGATAACATGATTGTGACGGCTTTTCAGACTGATCTAGCTAAAAGAAAGATGCAGGAAAACTCCAGCATATCTGCACCAAACTCTTTCGGAAGACATATTTCCTACCGATACGCTGATGGAGACCAGCGCTACTTACAGGCAGTGGCACCTTCAGAAATGTTCCATAGGGGGGAGGCACTGAAACTAAAAGACATAATTTCAGGGTTTGAATCGACTATAGTGGTAAACCTGCCTGTAGAAATCAGAAAGACTTCAGTAAAAACCTCCTCAGATTTTGGTTTATTGTGGGATATTTTTAATGTTACGTTGCTGGCTGTGCAGAATGGGAGGAAATGTTAAATGGATGCTACTACAATTTACACTGATGAGTGGGGTGGCCAGTGGGGGCCAGGGCATTGCACAGGGTGGCCATGGCCACCCCACTGCTTACAGGTGCGGATCCCACCTGCCCCCCCGCTCGGCAACGTGTCCGTCTCTATCACCTGCAGGATCAGCTCCGCCCCTCCCTCCATCCAGGCTCCTTTTATTTTGGCTTCAATCAGCCTCTGCTTACCTTAGACACCTCATGCTTGGCTTGTTAAAGGGGGGGAAATAAAAAACAAAACAATCCAAACATGCAAAGCACAAAAAAAAAAAAAAAATTAAAAGAAAAGAAAAACACAATCATGTTTTCCATTGTTTTCTGAAAGCAGTGATGGGTAGGATCATAGAGCAACACAGTAATGCATTTTCTGTTTACAATAAATTCACTTTCATTCATGTATTTATCTAAATAAGTTTATTAATATAATACAAATTTATTAATATTTTGTTTTTAAAAAACAATGTGTTAGGTCTGGTTCACTTGGCTATGTTCATTTCAGTCTGTTTTAATAAACATTTAACCAGTCCGGCCCTCGGCTCGTAGCACATTAGTTTTTCTGGCCCTGGGTGTGTTTGACTTTGACATCCGTGCGTTAGATAAATGTGCGGGCTGTTCTGCTGTGCTTTGTAAGGGTTACGCTTGAGGAACTGCATCAGTTCTTACCCTGAGCTCAGGTCCTTCGCTTTGCATTGAGAGCAGATCTTAACGAGCGTGAGAAAATCACACACGGCGTCTTCTTCTTCTCGCTGCTTCCGTTCAATGGTCAGTTCTAAAGCAAGAGAGTAAATAATAGGAAAATAAAAACTGCTAGTTCCCCCTCAGCTGTGTTTGATAAGAAAATCTGCTCTCTGAAGGTAATGTATCCTTTTTATGGGTAGAAACAGCAAAGGCCTTTAAATGAGCTCAGTTATAGTGATCTGAAGCAGCACTTGTGTAAATGTGGTTTAATTGACCGTACTCATGAGCGACTTACTGCATATGCCTTCTTCTTTCGCTGGCTTCCTTATAGCGCGTAAAATGATCTTAATAACCTCATTTGGAGCAAAAAATGTCTCATTTAGTCATAAATGGGCAAAAGTGCCTCAGAAGGAGATGGAAACAGGGTTAGAGGATAAATAGTTGGAGATTGGGGGTAAGAAAAAAAAAAGCATGCTGTTAAATATGTGGTTACCAATACTTTGAAATAATTATTTCATGAAAGGAAGCACAGAAAGCTGTGGCAGTATAGAAATGATCAGGTAACGTTAAAGTGGTGCAGTCATATCATTCCGCCTGCTGGACTGCTGATCATGGCTGAGGCAAGAAACAACTTTAGACCTTCTGAGGCTAAAAAGTGAAAATGGGAAAAGGAACAATTAAAAACGAGTCGATCTTGGAAAGGACTTTGTTGGCGCAGGCTGAAAGAAGATGTAAAACTATCCTCTTTTATCAGTTCTCAAATAAGCTGACACTATTTTCTCATGTTATTGTTTTATTTGTTTACTTTGTTGTCTTTTTTTTCTGTCTTTGCTGTTTTACTCTGAAAAATCATAAGTAAATTTATCAACAGAATAATTTTTGATTTGTTATTCAAATAAAAAAGTGACAAAAAAAAATCCCTCCTGCTGCTACTGACGACTACTGGGTGACATAAACATTCATTTTAATATCACCAAACTATAAAGTCATGCAACAAAAATGTCTAAGTGCTGAAATAACAAAACTCTTTATTATTTTTATCACCAAACAACCACAAGTTTTACCTTTTATCTTGTAAATGATGGCTGGCTCCAGCTTTCCTTTGTCACCTTGACTGACACAGAGAAACAGAGATGCTCTGGCATCACAAAGGCAGAGCAATAATAGAGGGGCTGAGGATCCAGTCAGGGCTGGAGGCGTTTTCTCTGAAATAGAACAGAAATAAATGTCAAAAGTTCGAGCTGCATTTTGCCACCAGTTAGAGCCTTTCAATTTTTACATCAGTTACGTCAGTTAAAGGTCCAAACTCTTAACTTGCGCTTGTCAAACACACAGTTGTGGTGAAGCGGCGAACACCCTGGAGACAGGTGAGAAACACAGACAGGTAGATATGCAGACGGAGCCAGAAATAGTCGCCCAGCCAGGTGGTCACCAAGGATGTCAGCATGTGCGTAAGAAATGAGAGCCGCAGCGTGCGGGAGGAAAGGGACTGAGGCTGGGACTGTAATAGCAGTAAATGAAAGTGACGAAGCTGAAGTGACAGGAGGGTACATCCAGACTGCTCTGAAGTAATGCGCTCAAATAGGAAGCAGATGAATCCAAGCTGCAGCTTTATTAGACCCCGGACTCAGCGTCGGCATCAGAGGCAGCAGCGGTTAGAGAAGCTATTCCAGGAGATTCAAAATATTTCCTTTAATCTCCTTTTTTTCTTCATTGCCTCTTTAACCTAAATTCTTATTTGTTTAGGCTCACGTTAGAACCTTAATCACATCATAAACTTGCATACACAAGCAAGCACAATTTTAATCTGCACTCAGATTATCTTAAAACGCTCTTACCTGAAATACAAATCTCACTAACTCTGAAATTTGCATCAAATTACCTGAAAAAGCTGAGGTATTTCCTTTAGCTTTTTTTTTTTTTTTTTTTTTTTCAATAGCAGTAGACATACGGCAACTATGAGAAAACCCACCAGCAAGTTCCATGGTTTTAATGCCAGTTAATAAATGCACTAAATACCAAACATCAGATTTCAGAGGAGTGTTGTGACCTTCGTCCTGCTAATGATGAGGCGTCATCACAAAGAGGTGGATGTCTCGCTACTTCACCTAGTTGACAGCAAAAACTTCTTGTTAAGGTTCAACTTGAAGGTAAAAAAGTACAAACTTATTTCTGGGTCTGATGCAAAAGAAAGAGAGAAATATTTTCATTAATTTACTTTTGGGACTAAAAGTGTTTAAAGGCAACCTGTTATACTTCCTGTAAACAGTAAGGATATCCCTAAGGGTTCCACAAAACAATATCATTACATTTCAATTCTATTCAGTTTATTTCTATAGCTCCAGTTCACATCATGTCATCTCAGGTCACTTTCCAGTTCACCAGATCATCCAGTCAGATTGATTCAAAGTTTTCTATCTAAGGAAAACCAGCTGATTGCATCGACTCATTGACTTATCAGCAATCCCTCACACTAAGCATGCTTGTAGCGACAGTGGAGAGGAAAAACTCCCTTTGAACAGGAAGAAACCTCCAGCAGAACCAGGCTCAGTGTGAGCGGCCATCTGCTGAGGCCCACTGGGGTTCAAGGAGACAGAAGCAGACATAGAAAAAGAAGCATAGATACAAAAGGCAACTGTCAACCAGCTCCACAGGCGGCCCCGTCCAGGAAACACACAGCCAGGCAGACGAGCTCCGAGCCAGCTCCCATGTCAGAGGATGAAGAGAGCACATCCAGTTAGTCACAGTCAGAGAAACAGGACTACACTGGAAAACAGGCCAAGCTCCAACATCTAGAAACAAAGGTGTTGATGGCAGCAGCACAGCTGATATTTCTCTCCAGGATGGAGTCACAGCCAAACAGGAACAGACCAGATGAAGCTACTATGAGAAAAAGCAGAGAGAGCAGAACGTTAGAGATTGAACTAACAGATTCTGCAGAGTGGGAGAATAGAGATAGAATGAAGCAGAATGATGAAAAAGGGGTCCCTATGTCCTCCAGCAGTCTAAGCCTATAGCAGCGTAAATGGAGAAAATAACTCTCTTGGATAAGGTAAAGGAAAGATAGAGCCAAGGAGCTCCAGCTTTTACATTTTATCTTTAACATTTAACTTCAGTTTTAAATCCCTTTGTGAACTTCTCTATAAACATGATTAAATAAGGATCTTTATTTTAATAATTATTATTATTTCCTCAGACTACATGGTAAGAATCTGATCTTTTCCAGCCACTCTCAACCGCCTTCCTGCAAACAATCTGCTTATTTCTATAAGCAATAGATCTGCAACATACGCAGCTATTGCACACGCAAATAATTTTCCACATACAGTTATCAGACAATCAATCTGATAGCCAAGAGTCTCTATGGATGCTTCAATGCCAACTAGCATCATGGTAACTATTAGTTGTCTGTGTCCTTTCAGATTTCCTTTTCCCAGCATGTCTTAATGCTATTTTCAGGTTAATGTAAAGCTTGACATAAAAGTCATGTGTTTTAGAGCTCTGCTTTTGTTTTGACCTCGCCTGGATTAGCCACTGCCTCAGCTACTGGGAAAGATTCATCTCAAACTGATAAGTTTCAGATTTTTATTTTATCTATTGTATTTTTCTTAGTTCCTTGAAAACATTTTTGTGATGCTTTTTGTAGTAAATAGATTGTGTAGATTTGCAGTCAAAGCTGCTGTCCAGGTTTTCACCCTCAGCTCCACCTTTTGTCTGAGGCTAAGGAGTAACAATGCACAGCAGTGTCTGTTTTTCTGCAGCCAAGTTATCAGTAAGCCAGTTCAACAGATAGTACTGGAAGTAAAAAAAATGTTATGCAGTATAAATGAAATGATTCAGTCCTCTTAGTGTTTTTCCTTTCTAACTGCAGTGGGTTAGAAAGGAGGTGGAAAAAGGTCTGATTTGCTTTCTTAGGTGGGTCAATGGTTGTCTGATGGAGACACACAGAAAGTACGACCCTGGAGATGAGATTTTTTTTAGATAAAGAACTCAGGAAGGGTTTCTCCTCCTGTGCTGCTTTTACTGATTCTGGATGAGCCTGAAGAGGCTCTGCATATCAACATTTATCTACACTGCGAAAAATCTAAATCTAGATAAGTCATTTTTTCTTGAATTGAGGAGGTAAAAGAGACTTTTTGCCACTGGAACAAGAGAATTTACACTTAAAATAAGAGAAAACAATTTCATTGTCTTATTTCAAGTGCATTTTATCTAATTATCTTATTTTAAGAGTAACATTACTCATTCCATTGGCAAACTATCAAATTTACCTACTCAAATTAAGGGTAACTACACTTCATTTAAGAAATGTTTACTTATTTCTAGATCATTTTTCCAGTGTAACCTTGTATGCAGTGACGGCCGCCCAATAGAGGGTGCTAGAGTGCTGCCCCACTCACCCAATGATCTTGATTAAGACTTAAAAACCAAATGAAAAAAATTTGATTATAAAATGAAAATATTTCTAAATATATCAATATATATTTTTAGATGCACTAGATAAATATTTAATCTGTAATGACGCGTAAAGCTGTTTCGTTTGTCATCAGAATGCTGACGTGTTTCCATAAATCTTCCCCCATGAGCAGAAGCTCCTCTTCAACGCTAAAGATAGGAGCATCCTGGGGAGCAGCTCTCCTGCATCCAGAGCTGATAGCAGCTTTATTTCCTCACCACCTCCCTCCACAGCGCTGACATCACAGTCGTCTGTTAGAAAGTACGGCTGATTGACAGGTCTATGGAATTATTTAGCTACAAGGGTAGGCTAACTGCATGCAGCGAGGCTAACTGCATGCAGCAAGGCTAAGGCTTTATTCTGTTTTCCCTTTTAACGCCAGGATCTGATCCAGCATGGATAAAGGCAGCTAGGACTGACTTAGGCCCCGTCCACACGAAGTCAAACCCTGGCCTAAATTCACAAATTTTTCACCAAACCAGCCTCTCATCCATACGAAGCCGGCGTTTCGGGGGTCTGTAAACGATCTTTTTTTATTAAGCCTTCAGAGTGGGAAGATTTTGAAACGCCGTTTTCGCGTTTCCATCTTTAAGCTCTAACCGCATTTTTTTTTAAACGCATGCGTCATAGCGTCGCCTCTAAACACGCATGTGCGACACAGTATCACAACAACAATGGCGCCGTACTGTGTTGAATGGTTGCTGCTCATGCTACTCACCCTGCTGTCGGGCTTACAACAGAATCTTCTTCTTCTGGAATATCTCCAGGAAGAACAGAGCAATATCGACCACATAGTTCAGCACCTGAATTTGACTGAACCACGAAAATGGACCCGCAGGGCAACCATGTATAAATATTACTGCGCATGCCCAACATTTCGTCGCCTATTTTTGCTTTGGCACCACAGCGCCACTAACAGGCCTGGCATACATTTTGCAGCGTTTTCATGCAGTCATGTGGTCGATCACATTTATTTTACGTCTCCGTCTTTAAGACAAACGTTCTGGAAAATATTAGCGTTTCGTGTTCGTTTTGACTTCGTGTGGACGGGGCCTTAAAGCACTTTGCAGAACAATTTAGAATGTTTTTGTTGTTTGTTTATTTATTCGACCAAAAGTAACGTTTGAGTCTCAGCCTTTTGCTCACAAAGACAGAATAACAAGAGAATAATCCTTCATTTTCCCAGCATGGAGAAACCTTTCATTTTATGCTGTTCCTTTATCATCCAGTCCAGCAGCAGTCTGGTGGGTTAATATGAACAAAAAAAATAAAACAGGGGACAAGCTTTATTTGGCTGCTTTGAAGTAGCAGCCAAACAGTGTGTGGCTTTTCTGTGATCAGGAGAGGGATTCGTTTTTGCCTTAATAAAGAAGAAAACATATAAAACAATTTTTAAAATAAATGGAAATTAGTATTTTATCCCCATGGTGCTGAAGCAAAGCATGAGAGTGGATCTTCTAAACTCTGAGGTCTTAGCAAACATGAAGTAAGACGAGCGCCTGGCCAAAGAGTTCAGCGACAGCCGCAGGAAGCTACTTAAAGATGAAATTATTTGCATCAACGGGGATAAAAAGAGAACACATTTCAGAGAACAGAAAGAGGACTGAAGGGAAGAGAGTCGAGCCCAGCAGGACCTTTAACAATCCCAAAGCTAATGGAGCTAACAAGTCTGTAACTTCTTTTACTTCCATCTGTCCTTTAGTTGAGTTCATTTCAAATAGCTTAGAAAAACAGATGGACAATAGAGCAAATGACAAGAGAAAAGGAGAGCAAAAAAAGTAAAATATGTGCAAACATAATAGCATGTGTATGTGCACTACTCAAAAAAAAATTAAAGTAACACTTTGTAATCATAGTATAGCATCAAGTTAATTAAACTTGTGGGATATTGATCTGGTCAGGTCAGTAGCAGAGGGGGGTGTTAATCAGTTTCAGCTGCTTTGCTGTTAATGAAATGAACAACAGGTGAACTAGAGGAGCAACAACGAGACGACCATCAAAGCAGGAATGGTTTTACAGGTGGAGGCCACTGACATTTTATCCTCTCCTCATCTTTTCTGACTCTTTTTCACCAGTTTAGCATTTGGCTAGGGTCGCTGTCACTACTGTTAGCATGAGGCGCTACCTGGACCCTACAGAGGTTGCACAGGCAGTCCAACTCCTCCAGGATGGCACATCAATACGTGCCATTGCCAGAAGGTTTGCTGTGTCTCCCAGCACAATCTCAAGAGCATGGAGGAGATTCCAGGAGACAGGCAGTTACTCCAGGAGAGCTGGACAAGGCCGTAGAAGGTCTACAACCCATCAGCAGGACCGCTATCTGCTCCTTTGTGCAAGGAGGAGCAGGAGGAGCACTGCCAGAGCCCTACAAAATGACCTCCAGCAGGCCACTGGTGGGAATGTCTCAGACCAAACAATCAGAAACAGAATTCATGAGGGTGGCCTGAGGGCCCCATGTCCTCCTGTGCTCACTGCCCGGCACCGTGGAGCTCCATTGGCATTTCCACAGAACACCAGAATTGGCAAATCCCCCACTGGCGCCCTGTGCTTTTCACAGATGAGAGCAGGTTCACCCTGAGCACATGTGACAGACGTGAAAGGGTCTGGAGAAGCTGTGGAGAATGTTCTGCTGCCTGTAACATCGTTCAGCATGACCGGTTTGGTGGTGGGTCAGTGATGGTCTGGGGAGGCATATCCATGGAGGGACGCACAGACCTATACAGGCTAGACAACACCACCCTGACTGCCATTAGGTATGAAGGGATGAAATCCTTGCACCCATCGTCAGACCCTATGCTGGTGCAGTGGGTCCTGGGTTCCTCCTGGTGCACGCCAATGCCCGGCCTCATGTGGCGAGAGTATGCAGGCAGTTCCTGGAGGATGAAGGAATTGCTGACCTAAATCCAATAGAAAACCTCTGGGAAGTTATGTTTCCATCCCACGCCGCCAGGTTGCACCTCAGACTGTCCAGGAGCTCAGTGATGCCCTGGTCCAGATCTGGGAGGAGATACCCCAGGACGCCATCCGTCGTCTCATTAGGAGCACGCCCCCATGTTGTCAGGCATGCATACACGCACGTGGGGGCCATACAAATTACTGAATATTATTTTGAGTTGCTGCAATAAAATTTCACCAAATAGACTCGCCTGCAGCATCATTTTTCACTGTAATTTTTGGGGTGTCTTTGAATTCAGCCCTCTGTAGGTTGATCATTTTCATTTCCATCAAATGATGTGGCGTCCTGTTGTCCCTAACACATCACCCAGTCCACATCAGGATGAAGAAACAGCTGGGTTTTTCCCCTATTGAGATCTGATGTGTCAAGTAATAGGTTTGCTATTACTTATCTGTTTGTACTGGTGTACTAATAAGAGGAAAATCCTAATGTATTTATGTCTAAATCAGTAGTTATCAGTAATGTATAAAACAAACTGTCTGTTAAAATTATGTAAATTTTCTGTACAGAAATGGATATAAACTAATTGTTCCTACATAAGTGAAGTACAACCCTCAGTACTTCATAGAATAATAACAAGAAGAACCATAAAATGATGGTAAAATAGCACTACTTCTACTACTAGGGTACAACTATTAACTTAAGAAGGACGATTTCTTGTCTAAATATAAATACTACAATATACTTGGTTATGCTATAGTTTTACCACAGACTTATGAACCGTAATATTACTACTAATAATAGAGGAAGCAAAATAGTAAGAGAATGAGATTATAATCTAGCTCCAGGTTTACATTATTCACCTTATTCTTTGTAACTTTTGAATTTGATATTTTGGTATTTGTTTTTTAAGGATGTGATGTTTTGCCATCATTTTAGTTCCATATTCAGTCTGTTGTATAGTTAATTTGCTGTTCTCTTTGTTGGCCATTTCTCTCATAAAACATTTTCTAAGGATCTCTTGGTAAAACATCTATTGGATATTTTATACATGAATTGTACTGCTTTATATTTTAAACAGTCCCATGGTTTTCATATATTAAACAAAAACAAATATAATGTGTGTTAAAGAAAACTGGCACTGAGAATCACTTTCACAGCTCTCTTTTGCAAAATTATTAGTGACTTTTTCAGTATATCACCCCCACTGATCTCTTTTTATTCCCTGGATTACCACGGCCGCCATATTGGTACTCCCTTGTTAGATTGGCCACAATATAAACAATATGTGCGCTTCAGCTTAGAACAACGATGATGTTCTGATTTTCAGGGAAACTTAAGACTTTTAAAATAAAGATAAATTCATCACTTTGACTCAGACCGGCTGTTTTATAGCATCAGTAGATTAACTTTAACTTATAATAAATAAAATAGGCTCGTAACATTGCTTAGTCATTATGAAGTCAATGAAGCCTATAAATTATGTAATATAACATATTATACAAATCCATCACAATACAATTAATGTGTTAATGAAGCACCGTTTCCAGATGGCAGTGTAAATGGATCTAATGTCTTTGTGTGTCTCTGAGTTGTCCTTCAGCAGACCGGCAGCCTGTCCAGGGTGTACCCCGCCCCTCACCAGTAGACTGCTGGAGATAGGCACACACCCCACCATGACCCTTATGGATGGATGGATGGATGGATGGATGGATGGATGGATGGATGGATGGATGGATGGATGGATGGATGGATGGATGGATGGATGGTGGATGGATGGATGGATGGATGATGGATGGATGGATGGATGATGGATGGTTGATGGATGGATGGATGGATGGATGATGGATGGTTGATGGATGGATGGATGGATGGATGGATGGATGATGGATGGTTGATGGATGGATGGTTGATGGATGGATGGATGGTTGATGGATGGATGGATGGATGATGGATGGTTGATGGATGGATGGATGGATGGATGATGGATGGTTGATGGATGGATGGTTGATAGATGGATGGATGGATGGATGGATGGTTGATGGATGGATGGTTGATGGATGGATGGATGGATGATGGATGGTTGATGGATGGATGGATGGATGGATGGTTGATGGATGGTTGATGGATGGTCGATGGATGGATGGTTGATGGATGGATGGATGGTTGATGGATGGTTGATGGATGGATGGATGGATGGATGATGGATGGTTGATGGATGGATGGTTGATAGATGGATGGATGGATGGATGGATGGATGGTTGATGGATGGTTGATGGATGGATGGTTGATGGATGGATGGATAGATGATGGATGGTTGATGGATGGATGGATGGATGGATGGTTGATGGATGGTTGATGGATGGTTGATGGATGGTCGATGGATGGATGGTTGATGGATGGATGGTTGATGGATGGTTGATGGATGGATGGTTGATGGATGGATGGATGGATGGATGATGGATGGTTGATGGATGGATGGATGGATGGTTGATGGATGGTTGATGGATGGTTGATGGATGGATGGTTGATGGATGGTTGATGGATGGATGGTTGATGGATGGATGGATGGATGATGGATGGTTGATGGATGGATGGATGGATGGATGGTTGATGGATGGTTGATGGATGGTTGATGGATGGATGGTTGATGGATGGATGGTTGATGGATCGATGGATGGATGATGGATGGTTGATGGATGGATGGATGGATGGTTGATGGATGGATGGATGGATGATGGATGGTTGATGGATGGATGGATGGATGGATGATGGATGATTGATGGATGGATGGTTGATGGATGGATGGATGGATGGTTGATGGATGGTTGATGGATGGATGATGGATGGTTGATGGATGGATGGATGGATGGATGGTTGATGGATGGATGGTTGATGGATGGATGGATGGATGATGGATGGATGGTTGATGGATGGATGGATGGTTGATGGATGGATGGATGGATGGATGATGGATGGATGGATGGATGGATGGTTGATGGATGGATGGATGATGGATGGTCGATGGATGGATGGTTGATGGATGGATGGATGGATGGTTGATGGATGGATGGTTGATGGATGGATGGTTGATGGATGGATGGTTGATGGATGGATGGTTGATGGATGGATGGATGATGGATGGTCGATGGATGGATGGTTGATGGATGGATGGATGGATGGATGGTTGATGGATGGATGGATGATGGATGGATGGATGGATGATGGATGGATGGTTGATGGATGGATGGATGGATGGTTGATGGATGGATGGATGGATGGATGGATGGTTGATGGATGGATGGATGGATGGATGGATGGATGGATGGATGGATGGATGGATGGATGCTTTGTTCTGTCTTTAAGTTCTCTGTTGGTCATTGTTCTCCTCTGGATTCTTTAGTTACTGTGTCCATGACGTATCCGTATTCTAGGTTTTGTCCTTTATTAACATGAAAATCTCTCATAAACTCTTACAGCTTTATGAGCTATTGAATGAATAATTGTTAAATGTCTTCTCAGTTAACACCACAGATTAAGCCCATATCCTCCCTATCTGCAGTTTATTATGATAATCTCTCTGCTTACTTCACCAAAGTCTCATGCTCGCAGAAACTGGCGGCTCTTTGCAAGACAAATGTCCCTTTCGTCACTTACCACCCTGGTAACGTGACACCGTGAGCCTGCAGATCTCCTTACAGCCGTGACCGACTGATTCACTACTTAGACAAATATGAACCAATGTCTGGCCTATTTAGGTGACAGTAGTCTCTGTTAATGAGATTAAAACAAACAAAACTTCTAATGTGCTCCCATTACAACTGCCTGCAGCTCAGCATCCACTGCTGTGTCTGTCTAAAGTGTTATCTATGTTTAGTGCTTCATATGGGGATAAAATACAGCATGCCTTCGGTGTTTGAGCTGCTTTTTTGTCTGAGGTATGATTATTGACACAGGGATGTCACAGAATATTTGTGCTTCAGCTCCTTTACTTCTCCTCCAGTTGCCCCATACCTTCCTGTATACATATTCATATCGACAAATACTGCAACTTTGTTCAATTTTGTCACTTGGAGTGAGCTGAACCATCTGCAGCTCAATGTGACAAAGACTAAGGAGCTAATAGTGGATCTAAGGAAGGCATTAACACCTGTGACCCCTGTGGGTCCCTGTAGACACTGTGGAGGAGTCTAAGTACCTGGGAGTGTACTTTAACAATAAGATGGGCTGGACTAGAAACACAGAGTTGGTCTACAAAAAGTCTCAGACTCTTTTATTCCTGAAGAGGCTGAGGTATTTTAACATCTGTGGGGCGATGCTGAGGATGTTTTATGAGTCAGTCGTTGCTAGCACGCTCTTCTTTACTGTCACTTCAGGAGGGCTGGTGATGTTTTGGGGGAGGAGCTGGACACTGAGGACCGTGGCAGAGAGGAGGATGCTGTCCAGGCTTCAGTCCATCTTGGACAATGTCTCTCACCTTCTCCATGACACACTGGTCCAGCAGACGACTTCTCTTACCCAGATGCACCACAGAGCGCCGCAGGAAATCCTTCCTGCCGGTCATCAATCTCCTCAACGCTTCCCTCAGAAAGTCATACACCAGTAGACATTCAAAATTTCCACACTTTGCTTGATTGGCCCTGGCTGGACATGGATGGTCCTTGGCTGGTCCCCTACAATTCCTTCATAAACATCAATCTTTGTACTAAAATATTCTTTCTGTCATGATTTGTAGTCATTAAGATCTAAAGAGAAGCGCCATCTCCTGGTCAGACCTTGTAATTCAGTGAAAGGGTGGAGTTAGAGTAAAAAAAACTATTCAAGAGGGGGTCACTGCAGTGGCTGAAAAGGGACAAGAAGAGAGGGACAACACCTAGAACAGATAATGGATGTCTATTCTATTAACATTTCTCTATCTGTAGAATGGGTCTGTTTTATGTGTTGTCTTCCCCATTCAGAGGGGCCCCTGCTTGTCTTTGCCTAGGACCCTAAATTTGCTTTGGGAGTAAGGAGGGATCTAAATGTCAACGTTCAGATATAACGCTCCAGTGCGGCTGTGATATAAGCCTAGTTAATCAGAAAGGTTTAAGTACCCACTGGTCACCTAGTCTGTGTCTTTTTGGGAAAATTATTGCAGGCAGACATGAGAAGTCGTTCACCGCAGAGAGAAATGTTAGAGAGAGAGAGAGAGAAAGTGAGAGTGAGTGTTTACAGAAAGTCTGTACTAAGAGTTTTTCCATGAAAATACAAGATTTATAGATATAAACATAAAAGAAAAATCCTCCGTGGGTGAGGCTGGAGGTGGTGAAGGGTGGGTAGGGGTGGGTTGGTGGGGGGGTAATGTGACTGCCTAACCATTAGGAAGTAGATGTGTGACTTCACAGTAGGTGTATAGCTGCAGACCCACCAGTCTTTTAACTGAAATATTTATGTTCTCTTGTCTTCCCTGCTCCATTTTAAAATGAAATGCAACAGAATTGCATCTTTTCAATCATTATAAAAAGCACAAAACAATAAATGTCACTGAATGTTAAAGGTAACCTGAAAATAAGATGATAAGATGTGTTTGTCCTCTTTATGCATTCAGGATTTAACTGGATGAGGAATGAAGATCATCTTTAAAGCAGAAGTTTCCTAAACTTTACATGATTTTATCTAGAAAATGTTTCCTGAGTTCATCCATGACCCAAACATAAGCTTTTCTATAAAATCAATTCACAAATCACGTAATGATATTAAAGATATCCTCCAAAATAAAAGCACTTGGTTTTATTCAGTAGTAGCCATTCAAAATTTCTCCACTTTACTTAGCTGGTCCCCTAAGATCACTTTTTAAAGCATCAATATTTGTAATGAAATATTCTTTCTGTCCTGATTTGTGAAGATTAGGAACTAAAGAGAAGTTCCATCTCCTGGTCAGACCCAGTGATTCAGTAAAAGGGGGGAGTCAGAGTAAAAATATGCCAGAGGGAGTCACTGCAGTGGCTAGAAGTGGGCTGCCATTCGGCTGGGGTTTGACAGGGAAGGGACATTTTGAATGTACCATTATTCTACCTTTAATCACTTTAACATCAGTGTTAATTGCTTAGTTTTATTTCTGTGGTGGTTCAGGACCCCATACTGGATGATTAAGGAACCCACGTGGCTTCAGACCCCAACAATGATAAATCAGTGATTTATGGTGAGTTCATCGGTGAATGCATCCTGTTTTGAACACCTTGAGCCTGGTTTTGGTTCTGGTTCTGGGTCTGCAGGGTTCCTACAGCATAAGGCAAGTTAAATTCAAGACTTTTTAATGCCAACTTGAAATAAAAATTTAAGACCAAATTCACAAGAAAAACCTGCTTGCGACAATTTAACCCAAAGGTTTATTTTAACATAAACCACTGCACTAATGTTTCAAATTTTGAAAAGCTTCCCATACAGGAAGAAAGCTAAAAACACACAAATGACAGAAATATTTTAACAATTAATTAACTGAATTCACAAACTTTGTTTTAGCAGGGAACAAAACAAATCAGTTTTAAAGCCCCAACATAACCAGTCCTAAGTCTTTTTGCAGCTATTTTTCTTTGTATGGTTTTCTTAGTATGTTTGATTTGGTGATAAGTGGAGGCGTTGCAGAGACAAGGGTGGAACTAAACTGAGAAATACCGGCTGTTTCTCGGTAACTCCATTTTGACGCTTTGTGTTTTGTGCTTCGCATGTGCGACTCCACCGCCTTAGGCCCCGTCCACACAAAGCCAAACCCTGGCCTAAATTCACAAATTTTTCACCAAACCAGCCTCTCATCCATACGAAGCCGGCGTGTCGGGGGTCTGTAAACGATCTTTTTTTAATGAAGCCTTCAGAGTGGAAAGATTTTGAAACGCCGTTTTCGCGTTTCCATCTTTAAGCTCTAACCGCATTTTTTTTTTTACACGCATGCGTCATAGCGTCGCCTCTACACACGCATGCGCGACACAGTATCAAAACAACAATGGCGCCGTACTGTGTTGAATGGTTGCTGCTAATGCTACTCACCCTGCTGTCGGGCTTACAACAGAATCTTCTTCTTCTGGAATATCTCCAGGAAGAACAGAGCAATATCGACCACATAGTTCAGCACCTGAATTTGACTGAACCACGAAAATGGACCCGCAGGGCAACCATGTATAAATATTACTGCGCATGCCCAACATTTCGTCGCCTATTTTTGCTTTGGCACCACAGCGCCACCTACAGGCCTGGCATACATTTTGCAGCGTTTTCATGCATTCATGTGGTCGATCACATTTATTTTACGTCTCCGTCTTTACGACAAACGTTCTGGAAAATATTAGCGTTTTGTGTTCGTTTTGACTTCGTGTGGACGGGGCCTTAATTCCCATCGTTCCGAGCTTGAATGACTTCTTGAACAAAATCCACTGAGCCTCATGTATGTTCCCTGGTTTTAGCCATGGAGAAAACTCTTGGCTGGAGACAATTTTAATTACATTTACACTTGCTCAGATTTTCCAGACAAAAAATTAATGGTGCATCTCCCAAATGTCCCGGCCGCAGCAACGCTTTATTGGTTCCGCTATCGAGACGGAACCAATAATGGCGAGACGTTTTTTTTTTTAAAATAATAAAAAAAATTGTCAATTTTAACATTATTTAGATTACAAAAATAAATCGAAATAAAAATAATCCTATTTATGTTGTTTTAAAAATTACGACCTACGAAAGACTGATTTAAGGCATTTTAATACCACTTAAGGCCTTAGTTTTATTTTGAAGAATTCAATGCCTTCTAAGACTTTTTAAGGACCTGCGGGAACCCTGTTTTTTCTCTCCACTGTCACTACATGCATGTTTGGTGTGAGGGATTGCTGAAGAGTCAATGAGATGCATCGATGCAATCAGCTGGTTTTCCTTAGACAGAAAACTTTGAACCACTCTGACTGGATGATCTGGTTGAACTGGATCTATAAAGTGCCTTGAGATGACATGTGTTGTGAATTGAATTGAATTGACACTCCTAATGAACATAAACCGGGTGAGCTGATCTGTTCTGTTCTTTGTCTCTTGGAAAATTATAGTAGCAATCAAAAGAGGGGCTTAGCTTTACTTGCTTTAAAAAAAGTAATTTTAACATGTTTTTTAAGTCAGAAAGTCCACTTCAAAATGTCACCTGTGCAGTCCATTCATTAGGATTACGATTGAACTTTTAATAAATAAGTGTTTATTTATTATGAACTGTTTTGACATGGTTACGTGAAACATTTTTGCATGTTGTACTGTAATAATGATCAGAACACTCTCAGTTTTCCTTGAATATGAAATATTCCATGCACCTGCATTTTTACGTAAAACCAGGGGAGTTTAAATACTTTATTGTTATTTAGTTTTCAGTTTCATGCTGACAGCTCTGCAGGAGCGGATTGGATGCTCTTACTGTCTTCCAGTCATGGTTTTAGTTCTGTTTAAGTTTTATCTTTGAGTTTTCATTGGTTTTATTTCCATTTTGTGTTATTCTAGTCATTTTTGACTGTCTTTGTGTTCTTAGGTATTTCTTGTTTGCCCTCTGCTGCCCTCTTGTGTCAGTCTTCTTCCCCCTGGCTCCCTTATA
This sequence comes from Cyprinodon tularosa, assembly GCF_016077235.1. Lineage (NCBI taxonomy): Eukaryota > Metazoa > Chordata > Actinopteri > Cyprinodontiformes > Cyprinodontidae > Cyprinodon > Cyprinodon tularosa. The sequence goes on along the minus strand of NW_024038430.1, from coordinate 16,604 downwards.
GACTCCTCTATTCACACCTGCTCCCAATCTGCTCATTAGCCTGGTCTTTGTTTCTCTCTCCCATATATGCACCTCCAGCTCAGTCACTTTTTGCTGGTTTGTCATCATTTCTTTGCCTCCTTGTTGTGAGTATTCCTGGTTTTCAATATTTTTGGATTTTGTGGATTTATGTTTGTCAATTTTTTTTGCTTTTGTTAACCTTTTTGTTAATAAATCTACAAGAAACCACTTCAGCTTCAGCCTCTGCATTTAGATCCTCTTCAAACCTCCACCCAACCTGAAACTGTGTGTTTGATGCTCTGCACTGAGCTTGAACCACCAAAACACACCTCAAGGTGTGTTGCAAGATCTGTTGATGCTGCATTTAAACCCCCTGATGTCCTGAATGCAGAATAAGAGCTTCCTTTGAAAGTTTCTCAGCTTTCGCTCCAATGTTTCCTCAGCAACTGATCACTGGGAGCTTAACTGCAGGACTTATAGCCCGAGGCGTAGCCAGAGCATTGTAATAAGGGTGTCCAGGCAATAACCAATGTACAACGAGGGGTGGCTGAAAGCAGATAGACTAAACTGTTTCAACAGGAAAATGTACAACCACAACATCCATATTTTCTAAATAAAGACTAACTATACTTTCCTACAGCCTTTTCTAACAAATACTTGGATATATTTTCCATACATATATATATAAAAGCCACCTCTGGCCCCCCCATCTAGCTCCGCCCCTGCTTATAGTCGGAATGAAGCTTGTTTTAGACCGTAAGGTCAGGTCCCAGATCTGTACTGATGCTGATTTTATGATATTATTTACTGCTAACATCCTGGTGCCAAACAGCACAGCGAACTATTAAGGTGCGAATGGAGCTCGTGAATTTCTATAGGGCCATCATATTTTAATCTAGCTTTCTATTGGAGACACCAGGAAGATCTCAGATGAAACAGTAATTTGGCTTCCTGCAGAAAAACTTCTCCCTCGTCTTGCTTTATTTAAAACTCTTCTAATATTTCCCTGAATGCATTATTCTGAGATGAGGTTTGGAATAGTGCCGGAACATCCTGTATCCCATGGATCTCCTCAATTTTAAGAATTATTGTAGAATAAAACAACTATTCTGCTTGAATCTGGAAATGAGATGAATAAACAGTTAAAGGTTTTTTTCCCACTGAGGTCGGTGATGAGAAGTCGGCCTCTGAAGGCAGTCTGAATTTTTTAGTGATATTTGGAGCTGAAATGACTTTTCTTTTGGGAGAGGATAAAGATTGTGACATATGGCTGGAAAGGGGAGTGAAGTCAGTGCCAAGCAGTTGGACTTGTGAGTCAATAAGTGAAAGAGACAAGACGTCTGAGCCAAGTGATCCAAACACGACTCGGCAGTAAGGACCTGTGGACTGTCACTCCCTACCTCCAGTGCTGCTCTCTGCTCGATACGCCGAACAACAGGTGCTGCTGTCAGGCTGCCGCTCTGTCATCCTAAATCCATTCGTTTGTGTGCACACGGTACAAGTTGTATTTTATTTTATTAACCTGGTGTTCATGTTGCAGTTGTTTGTTTTAGGATCGGAGGATGAGTATTATATTGGACCATTAGCCCCTCTGTTGCTCTCCAGTTTGTCATGTCTTCCTGCTTCGCTGTAATTGCGGCAAATATTGACTTTGTGGAAAGCGGCAGGCCTTTCTCTCTTTTTCAGCATCAAAAGACCAGTCACTAACCTCCCTCCAATAAAGCAAAACAATTATATTTTCCATGACAGAGCTCTAAAAGCATCAGGTCAGGGGAAAAATGAAATGCTAGATGCACCGATTCTGCTCAAGTTTAAGGGCAAAATTAAAATCTTGTGCTTACAGAAGATGGCGGAGGGTTAGGGTTAGGTATGCATAATTCAGCCATAGTGTTTCCATACACTGACAGAAAGACACAGCCTGAATAATGACATGATGGATTCATAAACTTCTAAAGTTATATAGTTCAATCTAAAAAAACTCACCGTTTATTGATACAATTACTTTAGTCTTTGGTGCTCAGACTTCAGCAGGAGACATAGAGCTGAATTTAGTTTGATATGCATGATCGGGAGTAAAAAGAACAGGGATGTTTCCCCCCCAGGCCTGAAACTGGTGGTGGAGTGGAGATAGATGAATTTGGTCAGTCTGTAGACTGCTGGTTAGAGAGACGGTCTGCTGAGCTGTATGGAGAGATCCAGAGGACTGCGTGAGCCACAGGCGTAACTTTCTGAAGGACTGGTGGGGTTGGACCCCCACCAATAATCAGGTTTTTTTTCCTTTTCCGCTCATTTACTTTAGCCAAAGGTAACTTGGGTGCAGCTATCTGTGTTCGGAGCGTTTTGAGTCCGTGTTTATTTATTTTTTTCCTTCCTCTCTTGCGCTGCTCCTGTGTCCCGCCTCTCGGTGTGACATCATCAGGTCTGTCGCTTTGAGACATCTGATTTGCGGTCGCATTTCACTGCGTAGAGAGTAGCTACATGGTTGGAGGTATAAGAGAAGTAAAAGTTAGACAGGTTAATTAGAAAAACTAGAGATTGTCATTTTCTTTTTAAGGGATCTGACCCACATGCAGGAAACCACTCAGAGAACCAGAGTAAAAGTTCAACAGGTTTATTGAAAAACACGATGCATTGGATCCAGAGTAACTCAGAGAGCTGGTGAACCGGAACTGGAAGTGAGAAGGGAAGTTCAGAGTTAAGTTCAGGTTCCGTGGGAAACTTGAAGGACGACTTGCAAAAACACAGATGAAACGGACTCACGTTTCCCAGAAGGTGTCCTTCCCAGAATCCAGTTGGTTTGGGTTATTCCAGGACTTGGTTGACTCGTTGGAGGGCGGACAGGTTTTACTTTGGTTAGGTCGGTTCCTTGAGGGTCAATGGAGCTGACTGCCTCTTAGATTTCCAGGAGAACTTGATCGGTACGTGTGGAGATTTATCCCCTGCTCAGTGTGAAGCTCAAACAATCCTTTCAGGGGGAGAAGGCCAAACCTCCAGTTTGCTGGATGTCTTCCTGCCGAGAGGCAAAGACAAAAAAAAAAAAAAAGGTTAGAGCTCAGAGAGACAAAAGACTCAGCTAGACTCAGCTAAACTCAGCTTGGCTAGAGTACCCAAACCTGGCAAACACTCTGGCGTCGAGGTAATGACAGTCCACCGCTTAAGAGTCCTCCGGTAATGAGGCAACCAGCCGCAGGTGTGTGGAAGGACCAACAGGGTGCCACCTGGATTCCTAACAGAGATCACTTAATATAATTAATCGATATGATTAATTTTATTAATTATTATTGATATAATCAATTGATGTAATTAATTAACTGAAAAATCTGTTTGTTGGACATACGGAGCTTTTTAGCTAAAAATGGCAACAAGTTGTAATTATACAAGTTAGTAATAAAATGCAAGAAGCTTGAGAAAACATAGTTTGTTCTTCTTTATTGGTTAAAAAATGACCATGACTTCCAGTTACAGGTTTAAATTAACATGTTTTCTTATTGAACAGATAGAATCCGTACAATAAGAAATTCTACATATCTTGAAATTTAGTTTCTGGCATCATTATATCAGTAGAGAGGTCCATAAATCTTTTCAAACAGCACAGAGAGAAGCAGGCAGAGCTGCAGATTTAAAGGTGAAACAGATTTACTGGGATATGCAACATGCAATAAAATATATCTCCCAGTTTAAAAGAAAGTTTACAAGAAAAAAAATGCTATTTTTAAAACGCAGCATATCCAGATTTTTCTGGATGGATAGAATTTGTACTTCTAGGGATGCATGATTTATCGATTTTTGCATCAGAATTGGCTGTTATTCGTTATTCTTTTTTTATACATTGATGTTTTGGGACCCTATATATGTAAAGCACTAAAATACATCTTGCTGTCTATAAAAATAAATATCAGTGTATTATAGTTCTCTTGTGTTCTCAACAATAGTAAAGCATTCAATAAATATTTGAGCTAATTTTTGGAAAATATAAAATTCTAATGAAGCGTTCGGGTGGAGTAACTGTAGGTCCATCAGCGGGACTGCTGCACGTTAAATACTGAGGAGGATGAAGCTTTGGGACAAAATGGTTTTCCAAATAAAAACCTGATGACTCTAAGCAATTCTCATTCTCAGGTAGTCTTTTGTTTTGGATTGGCCGTCATAAAGCACTTAACAGGGCTAAAACTTGACTACCAAATGTCTTTGGTGAAATTCACCCAAATGAAATCGGCAACAAGCTAAAAATATGTCAGACAGAGCATGTAGTAAGACTTAACGTATCCCAGAACCTCCAGTATCCTGAATGATTGAAAATCACATCTAGAGCAACACACTGCATCAGTTTCTACATGATGCCTTTTGCCCTCTGGCTGGCTCGGCTCTTTTCTTCTTCTTTGTCCAAGGCTTGGAGAAGAAACTTATGGTTAGATTTGATTTCATTAGGTTTATCGTTTTCTTTCCTGGCCATCATGCATTCATTGTAATGGATGGGGGGGTGGCTCTCCTGGCGATAAAAGGCTGCAGCAGCCAAACGCTTTGTGATTTCTTCTGGCTAAGAGAGAAAAAAGGGAGTGGCAGCTGAAGCAACTCAACGTTTTCTAACTTGTTATCAAGATTGTTGGAGATACTGCTTATTTATTTGAAGCAGTCCACAGACGTGGGCAGCCATTTTTAACCGACAGAGGGTAAATGAAAGGGAACCCGCTGTAAAAACGCTTTCATTACGCTTTAAACCTTATCCTCCCAAATAGTCTCTTATGCCCCTTTCCCACTTTCTGAAAAAACCTGTTTAAACCCAGGAACAATGGTCTTTTAGTGGTAGTGGGAACATCTGACTGACCCGTGTCTACCCGGGTCAAAGGACTCGGTAAGCAACACTCTGTCATGTTGGGATTTAGATGTCTAACCCACATGCAGAAACACTCGGAGGCAGGGAAAAAGTTCAAAGTTTTATTTACAAAATGTTTATAAAAATGTGAACTGGAACTTGGGTGGTCAGACTGGTCACAGCAGGATCACCACCTCAGAGGACAGAGAGGTTAGAGGAGTTCCAGGTAAACTGCAGTTTATCCGATGATGGGGTAAATACCTGCTCAGAGGGGGAACTGATCAGCAGGGGGGGGGAACCTTGAGGGTCCAGAGGCTAGTCGGCAGGCAGAGGGCTGAGGGCAAGCAGAGACTGAACTGAGTGCAGGCAGGCAGAGGACTGAGAACTAGGCAGAGGCTAACTGAGTGCAGGCAGGCAGATTCCAGACTGAGATATTCTCCAGGATTTCAGGTTATCTGACAGGACTGGATCTGTGAGGCAGATAGAAACAGGGTCAGGCAGGTTCACAAAAATCAGGGAAAACAGATCAGAGAAGCAGGCTCAGGTTTTGCTGGAACCATTACTGGCAAACACTCTGGCAGGGAAGTGTCAGCCTGTTCTTCCTTAAATAGGGCCTCCTGATGAGCAGATGGAAGACAGGTGTTGCAGTCAGCTCAAGCCCTCAGGCGATCTCGTGCGCCCTCTGGTGGAGAAGGTGGATAAAGCCTCCAGATCCCAACACACGCGTTAAAATCACCTCAGTTCTGATCGCCATGCTGTGGGAACACCAATACACATGCGCAAGACGTCAAATTTGTGTTCATTCCTTTAGTTTTGTACAAAAAGTACACTTTAAACTACTTCAATTGGCATGTATGCCTTTAGTCGTGTCCCAAAAAAACAAGATCAGATCGCCATACGCTTAAAAAAAACAACAAAAAGTAAGTAATGAAATAGTGTTTTTGTACATGACTAAATGATACAGGGGCATTGATGTAGTTTAAAGTGTATTTTACGTACAAAAAAAAGGGTTAAACTAAAAGGATATTGACTAGTCTGACCGGGTATGCTCTTCTGAAAGGAACACTGGGTTGACCCACTAAATTACATGTGTCATTTGAACACAACATGCAGCCATCAGCACACCGCGCCAGTCGCTTCTGATCTAACAAGCAGAAACGACTCTGTTTCCATTGGATAAACATGGAGCAGCTCTGGTTAGAGGGATTCAGACAGATAACAATAAAGCACACTGACTACGCGCTGCCTTCCTTCAATGTTGCTCTCTGTTGTTTACTTCCCTGATTTCTGTCACACTGGTGTCATCATGAACGCTAACACAGTGTGATGATGTCACCAGACAGCAGCTGCCAGCTTATATAGCCAGTAGGAAGGGAGCCAGATGGATCCAGATAGGTGGAAGTTTAACTGAATAAACTGATTACTCGCCTTCATCCGCCTACGGCACAGCCAGTCAGCTTTGAACCATGCCTCCAGAAAAGCAAATCAGCATCCAAAGTTCAAGGCCTCCGATCCGTAACTCATCTGCTACCTAGTGCGCAGGCAGTGGATGCGCTGTGACTTCATTCAGGTGGCGCCATTTCCACCCACCTCCATCCCCTCCTCCACCATCGTAACTAAAGCTTCATCAGGTTTTCATTCATCCAGGACTTTTAGAATAGGCAGTGGTATTCAAAATGTAAACTAAACTGACATTCTTTTTTTATGTATTCATTATCTCACATAACAGATTTTTTAAAGAAGGGTTTTTTATACATTTTTCTTTTTTTTTCTTTAAATTTTTTTATTGTGAATGTCATCTAACATGCTTTCTTATGTATTTATTTATTGTCTTATAATGGAATTTTGTGTCTGTGCCCAAATCAAATTTCCTTTGGGACAATAAAGTTAATCTTAATAATTCCGAATCTCATCTCAACCGGTCCGGTGGCAGACCGCCATGTTGACCCTGGTTCTAATAAATAAGTTGAACATTATTAATCTCACATTAGAGAAATTTATCTCTGCATGTAACCCATCCCCTTGCGGAGCAGTGGGCTGCCATTGTGCAGCACCTGGGGAGCAGTGTGGGATTAAGGGTCTTGCTCAGGGACCCAGAGTGGCAGTCTGGGGGAGTTGTGGATCAAACTCCCAATCTCAGGATCCAAAGCCCTATGCCCTAACCACTAGGCCGCCACTTCTAACAGAGGTTCTTCCCAACGGGGAGTTTTTCCTCTCCACTGTCGCTCCATGCTTGCTCATCATGGACAGGTTCTTTCAACCTGTGTTTTTCCAAACAGGACTTCCATCTTCCAGGTCCCTGAGTGAAGCTCTAGTATCAGCTCACGCAGTCCACTGGATCTCCCCATAAAGCTCAGCAGACCGTCTCTCCAACCAGCAGTCTACAGACTGACCAACTCCATCTATCTCCACTCCACCACCAGTTTCAGACCTGGGGGGGAACAGCCCTGTTCTTTACTCCTGGTCATGCATATCTAACAAAATTTTGTTCTATTTTTCCTGCCGAGGTCTGAGCATGAAAGACGAAGTAATTGTATCAATAAATTTCTCCTAATTGTCTTTCCTCTCTGTGTGAGATGTTCAGATTGAAATGCTAATTGTTAGCGGGTGGACCTGGAAAGAGGCTTATATTAGCTGGTCCAGCTGTTGCACAGCTGTCTGTAATCACAGCAGGCTGTTTTTAGAGCACCTGACTCAAAAGGTTTCTCTTGTTTCTGGAAGCTTGGTTGTAAAATTTATCGTATACTTTGAAAACAGTGACTTATTCATGCTTCATACCTCAATATTCATATGTTTTCTGTTTCCTAAAATATGTTTACATTATTTCCTTATTGTTTTACCACATTTGTTATCAGCCATTTCCTTGTTTATTTGCTGACATGTGCTGTGGAAGTATTTAAGAAAGCTAATTAAAAAAGCCCAGATTCTCTGAGGGCATGTGCGTCTGATCAGGAACTCCTAATCCTTCCACTTTGTCAAAGCTCTGATAAGCTGTCAGCCACGCATAAGAAACCCTTTATCCCTGCAGAAAATGTAAATTTATGTATCCCGCTATTCAAGTGCAGAATGAGTCTCGACCTGAGGAGGTGTTTCTGTTCTTTGCTTTCCTTCCCTCCTCATTCCACGTGGCCTGTCAGCCGCAGGCGGAGGAAGCACTGACTGACTGCTGCTTTAAAGTAATTGGCATTACGTGTGAATCCAGCCTGGCTTTGGTTCCTCCTGTGTGTGTGTGTGTGTGTGTCTTGTCATGCATTACATTTGCAGCTTCAAGTTGTTTGTATTATTACCACCTGTCTTAATACAGTCGTACGATTATCTAATGATGGCAGTATGTCAAAGTGATGAGAGGAGAGCCATGCATGATGAGCTCCAGAAACGCTTCAGTCAGATTAAGTATTATTAAAGAAGCAACATTAACGTTCTGGAGGGGTGGGGGGTTAAATGCTCGTTTTTTATTGTAGAAAAAGACATCAGAAAACAAAGCAGTATTTTTTTTTTCCATAATGAAAACATCAGAGCTCTGGAGGGGCTTCAGGGTTAATTAATACGTTTTTTTTATTTCCCACTGTGCTCAGGTTTCTAATTAACATTTAAATGAGGCACAGTTGACATCAAATCAAATATGACATCACAGGTACTATAACAAAACGGTCAGTTTGTAGCCATGCTGCCTTGTAGCAAGAAGGTCCTGGGTTCAATTCCCAGTGTGAGGTCTTTCTGCATGGAAAGACCCAGTGGTTCCCTGTGCATGTGTGGGTTCTCTCTGGGTACTCCGTTTTCCTCCCATATTCCCAAAAAAGGACCATTAGCTTGATCAGCTGTGCTGCTGCCATCAACACCTTTGTTTCTAGATGTTGGAGCTTGGCCTGTTTTCCAGTGTAGTCCTGTTTCTCTGACTGTGACTAACTGGATGTGCTCTCTTCATCCTCTGACATGGGAGCTGGCTCGGAGCTCGTCTTCCTGGCTGTGTGTTTCCTGGATGGGGCCGGCTTTTACAGCAGCTTTTTGTATCTATGCTTCTTTTTCTATGTCTGCTTCTGTCTCCTTGAACCCCAGTGGGCCTCAGCAGATGGCCGCTCACACTGAGCCTGGTTCTGCTGGAGGTTTCTTCCTGTTCAAAGGGAGTTTTTCCTCTCCACTGTCGCTACAAGCATGCTTAGTGTGAGGGATTGCTGAAGAGTCAATGAGTCGATGCAATCAGCTGGTTTTCCTTAGATAGAAAACTTTGAATCAATCTGACTGGATGATCTGGTGAACTGGAAAGGGACCTGAGATGACATGATGTGAATTGGAGCTATAGAAATAAATTAAATAGAATAGAATTGAAACGAGTGGTCTAAATTAGGTTTGTGTTTCTGTGTTGCCCTGGCGACCCGTCCAGGGTGTAGTCCACCTTTAGTCTGCCTCAGATAGGCGCCCTGTGATCCTGATGGTCAGAGTCTGGAAGGTTTGCATTCTTCATGAGCTCTCTAAGGCTGGTCTGACAGGTAAATTCACGAATCAGGTCCTACAACGAATAAAGTGTCTGCTGGTCTGACAGCCTGTGCCTGAATTATAATTCATCTTCCAAGAAGAGAAGACCAGAAGGATATCACAAAGTGATGCCTGCAAGTTTGGACCAACGAGTCATTGGGGTTTGAAGGGCATTACTTTTTCACATAGAGCCAGGTTTGATAAAACTTTTTTTTTTGCAGGTTGTCTTTGTTGGTTCCAAAGCACAGAATTTTACCAAAACAGCAAAGAAATTAAATACTAATTCTAAATACTTTATTATCCCAAAGAAAAATGTATTAATCTTTCAACAGTTTTTATTAATTAATCAACTAATCTTTTTTTTTGTGGATTATTAAAACTCTTGTATTCCTTCATATTGTCACTAACCCACCATATAGCAGAATTACTCTAGAAAGTATTGATATTTAAATGTTCTCGGCAGTATATTATGCCATTACCAGCCTGTTGAGCCAAATTAGGAGAGTTCACAGCCATTACTGTCAGCAGGGGCGGATTCAGGAAATGTGGGGCCCTAGGCAAAGATAGGCAGGGGCCCCTCTGAATGGAGAAGACAACACATAGAGCAGCCCCATTCTCCAGATAGAGAAATGTTAATAGAATAGACATCCATTATCTGTTCTAGGTTGTGTCCCTCTCTTCTTGTCCCTTTTCTTCTTGTTTTCCTCTCTATGTTTTGTACTCAGCTGACTTTTCATGCTGTCTCTAAAGGAATGAAAGATTTTTTCCAAACACTAAGCTCACTTAGCTGATTGCTCCTTCCTGTGTTTCCAAAAAGGCCAAAGTAAATAACCCAGTCCTTCTTTTCACTGTAGACAAGCCATGATCTGCTTATCTGTTCTCCATTTTTCATTTGGATGAAATAATAGCTGCATGAATCATGACAGCAGACAAGATAGAGGAGAGCAGGAGGCGGGGTTACCAATCTACTCGCTCTGGAGAGCAGAGTTCGCTGCTTTTAGATGTTGTCTCCAAAGTCTCCAGTAGCAGAAAAAAGTCTCTAGATTTGGCGCTAGGAGCTTTTTAGAAATCACACTGCATGAAAAGTGAGATTTTCGTCCCCGTAAACCCCCGTAAACTCCCGCAGATCTGCCTGATTTTCGTCAGTTTCCGACAATTTGCAACCCGTGCTTGTCCGCGTTTGTCGTGCCACAAATTGTCGAAAACGTACCATGACGTATGTGGAGAGCGATCAGCTGTACTAATGGCCCTAATTAGCATATGAATGCAGCAAACCCGCGCGGCTGGCCAGGTCTGGCTTGAATAACCTACTCAGTATTGGCTGAAACCACTATTCTCAAACAAATGAAGTCGCTCGTGATTGGCAGCAAAACCACACGTGGCCACGCCAGGCTTTAATTTTCTTACTGAGTATTGGACGGAACCACTTCTTTTTAAACAAGTAAAGTCGCTCGTGATTGGTTGGCATATATATATATTTACATATATATATTTATTCATATATATATATATATTTATTCATTCATATATATATATATATTCATATATTCATATATATATATTCATATATTTATTCATTCATATATTTATTCATTCGTATGCTGTGTATTTATGTTATCCTACACTACTACACAATTATTATGTTACCATCAAGGACATGAATTAATTTATACAGGAAATGAAGATTTGCCAGGAAGCTGTTTATGCAAAGAAAGAGCTTTATTAAAACACACACACAACTATATACAACGCATATCCAAACACATGCGTATCTAAAAATTACAACTCCGTGAACGGTCCGTTTGCTTCCTCGGGGTTGGAGGTAACAGGCAGCATTCCCTCCGAGGCAGGTCCGATGTGCAGACGCCTAGTGTGCGTGGCCCTGTACTTCGGCATCGCTTCTAACCGGGACTGCAGCTTAACACAGAGTTCAGAGGGATCCGGCCTACGAAATGGCGGCGACCGTACAATCCATCCAGAGACACCTCCGACGACGCCATCTTCTTCGTCGGACATGAGGTCGACGGTGGCGGACTTACAGAGTTCCACTTCCTCATCTGATAGCACACTCTGCCTCGCCTTCAGCAGCTGAAAAAAAAACAATGAATCGCACTGCATATGGACACAACACATCTATCAATGCACCTGAAAAATAGTCACCAAATAAAGTCTTACCCTCTTTCTTCTGGCCCGACTCCGAGCAGATAGCCTGGCGGCCTCCGCACGCAGCGTGCTGGCTAGCAGCGTGTATCTGAAGCTCCTGCGTACCGTCTCATAATACGTCTTACAGGCAGCTGGAAAACAATTAAATGAGAGTGGTATGAATAAAAAAAAAAATCAAACGCAAGTCACAGTAACAAGGAAGGAGAAAACATTAAAACAAGTCACTTACACACAATGTCGTCTTTATCAACATCGTGCAAATCCGAGCAAATAGGAGGTCACCGCCTCATTGTGAGGCGACTGTAGTCTGTGAAAAAAAAAAAGTACAGCTATGGTCGGTATCCATCTGTATCCATGTCCTTTTACCGCTGAATGAAAGCATATTCTTTAAACCTTACCCCTGCCGGTTCATAGCGCCTGCAATTAGTCTCCAAGTTGTTAAGACGGCATATTGCTTCCTGTGAATCACAAAAAATACACTTTAATAAAGCTTTAGGCTAGGCTGCTTTTAGCTTACCTAGCTAGGCTAGGCTGTCTTTAGCTTGCCTAGCTAAGCTAGGCTGCTTTTAGCATAGCTACCAGTAATCGAACATATATTTACCGCTAGCGTGGCGTTGTGCACCCGTCTTCTCTTCCTCGAGTTCGTATATCCCGCAAAGTTGCTCGACTGCAGATAGGGTGGCCAGATGTCCGGCTTTAGGGCGGACAGTCCGGATTTTCATTGCACTGTCCGGCGTCCGGCGCTGCACCCAGCCGGACGTGTATTTGTCCTCCTTTACCCCCAGATTCCACATACTCCGTCAGCGCTCCGCCCCGCTCACGTACGGAGTACTTGTCTGTCATGTAAATCAATGAGAGCTGTTCCACATCCTCCGCTCGTCACCGCCCACGTACGTCTTCTCCGTCCTTCACCGTCAAAATACGGAGCTGAGCTATTTTTTGCTCCCCTCCGGTCCGTCCAGATCAAGACCCGCTATTGCAATCGCACCAAACAGAAAAAAGAATGTAGAGAAGACCCGGTTTGTCAAATTAAATTATAGTAAAAACAGATCGGTATCTAGAAATTAGAGCATAGTTTGTATATATTCCCAAAAACTAAGAGCAATTAATTAAATAATTGGATGCAGACTATTGGTGCTTCAACAGACCAGGAAGAAGTTGTGAGATTCTAGAGTGAATCTCACAACTTTAAAAGAAAATTCTTATTGCAGGAATGGATGAAGAGATGATGAGTTTGGAAGCAGAGAATAAACAGAGTTCATACAAACTATGTATGATCCTAGTTATCCCTGTTACAAAAATCGGCAACAGAAAGAAAATATTTGGGCAGAAACTGAACATCTGCTGGATGATGATGGGGATTTTTTTAATATGTCAGATTCAATTAAGCGTTCACAGGGTTCATACAGGAATGAGGAACTCTAATTTAATGCTCTTTTAATGCTATTAGAAATAATTTTAATGCCATCAACAAGTATCATGTACACAAGTTATTAGTTTACATGAAATAAGGAGCTGTAAGCACAGTTCCATGACTCAAGTTTATATATATATATATATATATATATATATATATATAGATAGATAGATAAATAGATAGATAGATATATAGATAGATATGGATAGATAGATATATAGATAGATATGGATAGATAGAGAACATGGTGAAATCATCTTTACTCTCGACAGGCTGCAGCCATGTCATGAATTCCTCTTTTCCAGCCACTTTTTGCAGTTTGCATCGTCCTATTCTCTAGCTCTTTCTCGAGCTTCTTTTCCAAACAACTGCTTTATGATCAATTGCAGCAGTTCTGCGCAAATTAATTGTGTTAAAAAAATGGTCACTTTTTAAACACCACAATGTATTAAATAAATACAAATGCTGGGAACCAATTCTTTTTTACATTTCTTTAATATTTTGTTCTATTCAGCTACACAAGCATCCTCTTTAAACTACTAAGAATTGTGCTATAAATGTGACTTTACCCGATTCTTATGTACACCTTAGTAATTTATTGATATGCCGCACAATGTCCTCCTTTTTGGTGCTATAGAAATGGCCACCCTAACTGCAGAGCCGCCATCTTGTCCTCTATGGACTACAACCTGGAGTGCATCGAATTCTCCAGCTGAGTGAGGCGCTCATTCATGTCGGCAGTATGTTGGGCAAGCTGACGAGACAGTCCGCTGATAGCAATCAGCAGTTTCTTCTCGTCAGTCTGCGGGCTGGCCGAAAGTTGTGGACTAAGAGCAGTTGGAGGCGAGTTGAACGCGAGACGTCGTGCAGCCATTGTTCACGTAACAACAAAATACAAACACGGTAACTGGAGATGAAGCTCTTCTGAGTATAGTAACACAAACATGTCTGCTAATATGCTGGTCTCGCGAGAAGTCGTAGTGCACAAAAGCTCACACGTGATTGGACGATGGGGCCGAAGGCTCATCAGGCTCCTCCAATCACATACGACGTCATTGTTATACGGAAGGACTCGCGAGAAGAGCTCGCGTCGCTCCATTCTGGAAGGTGGCGGTAATGCACCTATAAATTGTTTGCAATTGCAATTGTTTGTCTCCATAAGATTGAATTTGAGCAGGTGGACATTAGAGATAATAAATGCAACAACAAGTTTTTGAATCAATATTCTATAAATAATATGTACCCAGGAAGAACAAAAAGCACAGCTCTCTTACAAAATTTTAAGAAATCTATGATAGTCAAAATTAAGATAAATTATTTGAAATTCCCAATTCCTCCTAAATATAAAGAATTACAGTTTAAAATAATAAATAACATATATCCTTCAAATGAGTTTTTAAGAGAGAGATTTAAGTTTAATGTTGAGAATTGTGGCTTTTGTACAACTCAATTGGAAACAACTAAACATCTTTTTTATGAGTGTAAAGAAGTATTAAACTTATGGGATCAACTTCGAACCTTTCTGTCTTCTAAAACAATAAATTTAGATTTTATTTCCTGGCAAAACATTTAATTCGGTTTATCCATTAAAGAAAAAAATTTTGGAATTTTTAATTAATATTCTAATAATTGTAACAAAGTATTATATCCATAAATGTCGCTATGCAAAATGCTCCCTCTCAATCTCTGCTCTCAAAAATGAACTTTCCCTTTTCAAAAGATGTCTGAGAAAGATGCAGAATTTAAATGCAATTAAATTGTTTGAGTTAATTGAAGAATTTCAGTTGGTAGTCCCCACTGATTAATTTACTTTAACTACTATTATTATTTTATTTATTTTATTTTATACTTTTTTCCAGCCTGTGCATTTAATTTTATTTTTCAAAAGCAGGAGTTGTGATATTTCTTCTTGTATTGAAATATTTGTTATTGACTTGTTATTTGAGATTGTTATTGTTTTCTTATATATTCAATAACAAAAAAAAAAAAAAGTGGAAATCTAAAAAAAAAAATTAACCATTACAGCCAACTGATTCTGATTAAAACTAATTTTTGAAGTAAATTATTTTGTGTATTTTTTTACATAACATTTGCATACACAGTAATCTAGCGTACTTTAATGAAATAAATCAATTCAAGCTAAAATGTAAGAGTCTATAATTAGGCTATACTGAGCCTGATCTATTTCTACCATCTATTTGGGGGATATTTATTGCCACACTTTGGGCCACTTAATACCAATTTAGCATGCTGACCTATGTCCTTATGACCACAGTGTACCAATCTTCTGATGGCTACTTCCAACAGGATAATGCTCCATGTTATAAAGTGAATCATCTCAGAATCATTTCTTGAAACTTTTCCACTTAAGTAATTGTGAATTGAGCATATTGAACGACAACATTTTATTTTTTATCTTAAATGCAAATTTAAAAAAAAATAATTACTGCTCTAAATGTATTGCTCTGTCAGCTAAAGATCTGTTTTGGTCTCTATACTTTAATTAAATAAATCAATTCAAGCTAAAATGTAAGAGGCTATACCTGATCTCTTTGTATCAGAGATTTTCTTACCCAGGGTTGCAGGGGGGATAAAACCCCCCCTGCAACCCTGGTTTGCATTTGTATAGCTCACAGCATGTTCATTTACATGTTAAAGCCTCCCCTAGAATTCCATGGGGGGGAGGCATGGGGGGAACACTGCCTAAGAAATTCCACGTCAATTTCTGACAATTTACGGGAGTTTTCGTCGAAGCCTGCAAATTGCCGTAAACTGCCGCTAACCTGAAGTTCCACGACAATCTACAGTGCCGTATATTGACGAAAATCCCACTTTTCATGCAGTGTCAAAGTGCTAGAGGGGTCTGAAAAGTGGCTAAATATAGCGACTAAAGCGCTAAGTTGGCAACACTGCTCTTTGCGTCATTTGTTTTCAAATGGTTTGCTGCTGTCTGTTTGGACCTTTCTGAACATGTGCAGCAAATGGACTGATCCAATATGGTGGACACTGAAATGCCATCCTGATGGCATTTTAGCGAGTATCTTTCATTTAAGTATTTTTGTCAAAAACATAATGTGCACAAATAGGTAATAGCTGTATTAAACATGAAGTACATATAAAGGAGTTTTATGGGGCCCCCAGGAACTTGGGGCCCTAGGCAACTGCCTAGTTTTGCCTAATGGTAAATCCCCCCCCTGACTATGCAGTTGGGGTTCCTCATTGGGACTCCTGCTCCTCAGCGGTTCCTGTTTGTTGCTCTTTGCTCATTGATCATTCAGAGCACACACAGTAAAGCGGTATCTTTAGCCAATCTTTCCACAGAGCGTCTCTCTGCCCCTCCTTCTGTCGTCGGCATCCACTGTGACCGAGTGTTTACTCAGATGGAAGACTTGAGTTTCTCCCTGTGATATTGGAAGGTCTTGACCTTACTCTCCACAGTACTTATGGCTTATGTTGTCATGTGGCTCCATTTCTCAAACTGAGATACAGAAAGCTAAATTGGAATTGCTTGCATTCTTGAAATGTTGGTGTGTGCGGGAACATATGCACCTTGTTCAAGAAGATGAGAAATAAAATTTACATTTTAGAAACACTTGGCATTGATCTAGGAATAAAAAAAAACAATCAAATCTTAATGAAAAACATAAGAAAGATGTAATATTTGGTAAATCTTTTCAGTCTTTGTGGGATTGTTTTTAGATCATTTACGAAGGGAATTAAGCAAAAAGTTTCAAATTT